>NC_054540.1:54126053-54426053 GCF_017654505.1 Polyodon spathula | reverse complement strand
TAGCTTAACTCGCTAAGAGGCCCTGCTGGTTAGAATACGGTAAGAACCTCAATATTCAATGCAAGGGTTCGCCAGGTGGATTCTCAAAGCGTCGGTGTTTGGAGGGCCCGCGGCACAGCTCTTGCCTCAGATAATGCCTGCTCTCCCCGGGTGCAGTGCGGCCATTACATTAGCGTTGCAATTCCTCACACCTAGCTTAAGCACCAAATCCATTATGAAAACATTTCTTAAGCAGACTGTGACAGAAAAAGATATTTTTGTTGGAGTTGATTTAGATCATAATGTGACAGCGTACACCAAAAAAAAAAAAATCGTGATGTCTTAAATGTTTAATGAAAATGAAAGGAAGTTTACTACAGAGTGAGGCGGTGTGTGTTCTTATCTCCCAGTGACAGAAATGTCTGTGGCTTTTCTTTCACTTAAAAAGTGCTCTACATTTTTGATCGGAAGAAGTAGCATACGTCTCAATGCCTCGGTTTGCCCACCTTTTTAGAAAAAAGCAAGCAGATTGAAAAATAAACATTGTGAAAACGATGACCTATTTCTGCATTCGGCTTAGAAGTATAGCCTGCTAGTGTAACAGTGACGCAAAATCCAGCCTGTGGAAACAACCTTAATAAATCCATAGACAGGGGGTTTTACAGGGAACACGGCAAATGCTTCGTGAAGTACCTGGGTTGTTTTTACTGTCAATACAGGTGTGTGTAAAGAGGTTTATTTTATTTTATTTTATTTTATTTTTGTTTTAAATACAATAGCCCAACATTTGTAGTCGAAAAAGAGGTTGTCTATTTAAAAAGCAAAACAGAACACGATAAACAGTATTAACAGCCTCAATTAAGCATTTAGCTTAATCTATTTATAAAAGGCTGTATTTCGTAAATCGAATTAGATAAATAAAAAACGAGACAAAGAATATATAACAGCCTCATATATAGATAATTTCTATTATATATAATATATACTTCTATATATATATATATATAGATATATAATAATATATATTTAAAAAATATATCTGAATAGCACCGCACGCCTGTCTGCTGCCACAAAATAATGCATCGTATTCTGCTTATTTCACAGTCTAAATAAAGATCGTGGCGCAGCGGGTTATCCTCGAGATCGCTGACCGACAAAGAGCTCTCAGAATCCGGTTAGCGATCCCGACAGCTCCCGGCTGCCTGGAGCTCAAAATCGCCCTGCGGGGGTTACTGAGTCCCGAGACTCGTCTAGTCCTGGGGTATAGATCAAATTCAGGAGTACAGAGCGCGGGGCATAGGGTTTTAAACAGTCCTTGAAACAGTATAACACAAATCAAGAAACAAAATAAATACAGATACAAGCATGCCTATGTTTTTAAAATCGTCCTATCCCGGAAAGGGTTATATATATCTGCGTCTTTGGGGTTCCCATTTGCAAACATGGCAACATACCGTTAAAGACGCTTCCCTACACACAACTTGTTAAGAAATACTATTATGTTACTATATGCATATTCGCCTGTTTAATAATATTTACAATAAGATTAACGAGCAGACCTTTCACTGTCAAACATGTAGCCTGTATGAATGATGTGAGAGTGGAATGCCCAGCACAGCGCAGCCAGACATTTTTACAGACGATAATTCACTGCAGTAGTTCTCATTATAAAATGAATATAAATACACATTTTAAAATGCATAAATATGAGTCAGGTATACAAATTAATATTAGGTGAACTGCTGTTTCAACCTGAACGACCACTGTAGTAACTAACAATAACTACGCTGCCCCGTTTTACAACAATCGAACGTACTTTATTATTTACCAAGATATCCCATTATGGAACTTGGAGAGCTGTGTAGAATAATAGCTTCAAAATATTTCAGGGTGCTGGGTGGTGGTACAGATTTCAACCCACCCACACCGTCAGAGAGACAGTGCAACTCAGAAAAAGAGACACACTGCGCTTTCGAGAATCTAGCTTCTCTGTAAAACTTCTCGCTCCTCAAATGCGCCACATGCGTTGAATAAAAAATAAATAAATCCTTTTAAAACGCCACATTTAAAAAAAATAATAACACAACATGTTTGTGATTTATTTGTTTTCAAAACCTCGTACAAATGCAGGTAGCAAAAGAAAAGAAAAAACATCGCCGCTCTAATGTTTAAATACACAATACGACTGGGGGGGTTTCGCCGAGTTTAATTTTTTTTTTTTTTAAGTTTTAAGACTGGTTGTTACCCGCTCTCTCTTCTGCAATGCCTCTTTAAATGCCCCTAGCCAGCAGCGCCTCTCTTTTGTTATTAGCAATGGCAATCGTAGAGCACCGTCTTACCTTCCACACGAGCGAGATCAGAAAAGGTCTCCAGCGGGTCCGGATTTGGAACTGACACGGGGACAGAGGGCTGGATCTACGAGCTGCGCAAACTTCCGGTTCGGGGTTCCGATGCGCTTTTAAAGTAGAATGAATCCGGGGTGAGATTTGGGTTTCTCCCCGCGATGTTCCCACATTGCCAGTTTCAGACTGCAGCAGCTGGAGAGAAATCGCGCACGTCGGGTCCTAAAGCCTGCATGTTTCTGTCTGCAGGTGAATAACATACAGGTTGTGTTTGCCAGACCATACATTTTAAAAAAAAACATAGCTAGCACATAAACAGTCAAGCCCGTGCATTACTGCATCGATGTAAGTTCATACATAGAATACAACTTAGTTTAAAGGCACTTTTTTTTTTCCTTATGCTAACAAAAAATGCGGCCTTTATTTCTCCCTCAACTCTTTGCCCAACGTTTAAATACACTCGAGAAATACAGGTATTTATTTTATGAAGAAATACAGTTCAAAATTCGTGAAACTTTACATGCGACTCAGCTCAGTTTTTTTAAGTTATAGAATTGCCAAACCACGTACCACTATAGAGCCCTATTAACAAACACTTTAAAGATGTTTTGTTAAAATCCCATTTTGATTAATTAAAATATGTCTTCATTCCATTAAAACTATTTGAAACTGTTTAAGACACTTTAAAACAACCATTAAAGCAGCATGTATGTTCTGGTTTTACATTTAGAACCAAAATGTTAAATATATATATATATATATATATATATATATCTATATATATATATATATATTATATATATATATATATAATCACAGTAGTCAGCAGTAAGTTTGAGTACACCTGCTTGAAACCAGGTTTTTCATGATTATCTATGCTTTTAACTGTATAAACTTGTCTATAAACACTTAATATTTCATTATATGATACGTGTACTTATATAAGCTGATAATCATAATGTAATTTTTAAATGAAAATGTAATCTTGTCAATTTCAATGAAATGGTCACCCAAAGCAAGGGGATTTAAGTCTGAAGCCCAAGTCAGTTAAAAGTCTGAAATGTGTATAACACGGTGTTAGAACACTGGCCTAAGTATAAAAGTGTCTTTGTTAGATGTTCTCTGAGTTAACTAGCATGTTACCTATAATCTTTTGTCACCAATTATTGTTAACAGGTGAGGGTCCATGATTACTATAAATATAGGTAGCATAGGCACAAGTTTGTCATTCCTGAATGTAAGGGAGCAGAAAATGGCAAAATACGCTCAGTTAAGCAAAGAAAAAAGGTCAATCTTTAAGACAAATCACAAGAACTTTTTGAAGAAACTGGCACTCATGAGGACCGAACAAGGTCAGACAGGACAGATGGACCGATGAGTCAAAATTTGAAATATTTGGGTCCAACCGCCGAGTATTTGTAAGACGCAGAGAGAGTGAGAGCATGAGTTCTGCATGTGTGGTTCCCACTGTCAAGCATGGAGGAGGCAGAGTTGGTGATCTTTACCAAGTCCATGGCAAGCTCAACCAGCATGGCTATCATAGCATACTTCAGAGGCATGCCATTCCATCAGGATTACAGCTAGTTGGGCAGTCCTTCATTCTTCAGCCAGATAATGACCCGAAACACACCTCAAAGTTGTGCAAGAACTATCTGGCGAAGAAGGAAAGTGAAGGACAACTCAATCTAATCTCTCCAGACCTCAATCCCATAAAACTTGTATGGGACGAACAGGACAGAAGAGTCGAAGCAAAGCTACCCACAAGTGCCCAACATCTCTGGGAATTGCTGCAGAAGAGCTGGGAAGACATGTCGGGTGATTTCCTGCTGAAACTTGCTAACCGAATGCCTCGTGTTTGTGAGGCTTATTAAGGCAAAGGGTGGCTATTTTGAGGAATCCAAGGTTGAGGCAATTTTCAATTTTCTTGAACATTGCTTTGATACTCCTTATGTTTTGTATATTGTAAAATGTGTTTTCATTTTCAAGTATTTACAGAAACGTATACGATGTAAAACATTGTCAATTATGAAAAAAAACTAGTTTCCAGCAAGTGTCCAATAAGCGAACAATACCTCTAAACTATATGCGCAGTAAATTCACAGTAGCGTGCTGAATTCTAGATAACAATAATCCGACCTGAAGCCACGTGCCAGAAAGCAGTATTTCCGATTTCAGAATACAACATAAGCCTGTTGTTTGGGTCGGGCCAAAAATCTCTTTATTCTCACACATTATAAATAACTTTTGATGCATATGATGTTGATTGAGGGTGTATAATACATTGTGCCACGTTACACGACTTCAATAGAGAATCATGTGTTTCAGATTACAGACGATTTGAAATATACAGTACTTAACAAATATACATTTTTTTTCTGATACAATTTTAATCGGTGAGAAAGCAATAGGCTACCCACCCCATCTACACTGTATTTTGAAGAAAAATGAACGTATGTTTCTAAGAGATCAGTTGTTGGATAACCCTTGCCAGAAACCGCGCGCCCATTCACAATATAGGTAAACTGTGCCTGTCTCTCATTCAGCCCATGCGTTCTGCATTCTCTGACACTTTACAAATGACGTCAAGAGATACTGTAATGCGATAACACAATGGTGCATTATTATAGCAGGGCCGAGCTGAGACAATCACAGATTAGAATTCCTCTTGACAAGCGAAAGACTGACTCGTGCACGCGTTACATTCCTCTGCTGTCTTCTGTAAAACGGAAGACTGCAGCTCCTGTGAGCGAGGGTGAGTGGCAGTTATGGGTTCTGCAAACACAAGACCAGGTTCTGGTGAGTCTCAGATGCAAGGGGCGGTGGTGGGGGGGGGGGGGGGGGGGGGGGGGGGGCTGTTTGAAGTAGATCTTAACGTTTTCGGTAAAAAAACCATTTTTTGAATCTGAAAGAAGTATAGGGTTAATTTGCTTTTACATGTACGTAACAACCACCCATAGTTTCATTGTGACAAACAAAAAATTTCGTGCGTATGCTTCGACGCGAGAAATAATCCATACTACGCGTGGATTGAGTGAAATTAACCGTATCCCCTTAGACGCATATGACGGAACAGCTTGTTAAAATGTTTTGCAATGTCCTTCCAAAACTACATTTGCGAGTACAGTAGCAATTTATAAATAATAATGCGCGAACAATGCATTTAAACTGCGCTCTGTAAGGAGGGGAGCTTTCTGAATCCTAGACACCCTGCGACAGGAAGACACGTGCCAGAAAGCAGTTAGAGAAGCAAGTTGCTGTATCCCTTTTTTTTTTTAGGTCTAAGGGTCCCTGTAAGGTCGGACTGACACCGGCAACTTGTCATCCGTATTTATGGCAGATCGTTTGGGATGTTGTACAGAGCCAGCCCATCGTTTGAATTACAAACATGGCAACAGGAATGAGACCAACGATACAAGGAATGAGATCTGTGCAAATACCATTACAAGTTGAAAGAAAAAACAAACAAACAGTTTGTGTTTGGGCACTTTGGGTCAGATTTTCTTACTTCAATCTTTCTAGCTCTAATTTCTTCTTTTTTTTTTAATGATACACATCTAGGTAAACGAGTACAACATGAGAAACAATTAACATAGTTCTTATAGGGCCTTGCATTATAATTAGGTAGCTTTATTGTAAAATTACAGGTATGTTACTCCTTTAAACAACAGGGGTTTATTCAAGTCTAGGGTAGACTGTATTCCCTCAGCAGCACTGGGTACCACAGCGCACAGTGAACACAGTGACAAAGGGAAGATTCATGTGTGGTAAAATGGAACCATGTTATAAATTCATAGTTTTGATGTGGTTGAAAGGGGTCTGTCTGTTTAATGATACAAACAGTAGCAAAACTAAATAGCACTACTCTTTACCCCTGTATTCATGCTTCAGTGGAGCCCAGGGAACACAAGGTTGCATTTCCTTTGAACCGCATTGATGTTTTAGGAACATGGCCCATAAGCACTCATTTTGCCTGGCATGAACTTTGACATGCTTGTCATTTGCATTATGAGCAAAACCTGTGTTTGTTTATTTGTTTGTTTGTTTTTTTCAGGTGGGCGGGGGCGGGGAGGGGGGGCACATAACAATGCAATCAAACTTTTGACATGCCTTCATTCTGGTGCGTTCATTTCTTATTTCTGTCAATGTATAAAAACACAAAGTGAAGTATCGCCTTGTAGTTTCCTACAGTTTTATCAGAGTCCTGTCTGCACAGAAGGGTTTTAAATGTTGCTACACCTTTAAGAGTCAGGCACACAGCCTGTTGCTACAGTGTGAACGCAGTGCACAGAGCCGTGGAAGAGTGGTGTGGGGATGTGCTGATGCCAGTAAATGGCGCTCTCTGTAGGAGTGTATGGCAGGGCTATTTCATGCAGGCTTTGTTATAAATGAGTTGAGGTTTTGCATCATCGAGCTGTAATCACATTTGTATTTTCCATGTTCTGCATAGTAGGTGTTCACAACTTTCTTGTCTCAAAGACACCTATGACATTAAGCGTTCTGCCCGAGGACCCCCATCTGAAATGCTGCTACCTTTAGCGAGAGAGGTTGTACAGGTAAACTGCTGCTTTCAAGATGTTATGTTATTTCTCGGGTGTTTGTGACACCGCTGCATTATAACTGCATTCAGTTGTGTACTGAGAGGCTGAAACCTGTCTGTATAGGTAGGAGCGGTCTGGTTTATTTTATTAGATAATGTTAGAAATTAAATGTTGTTCTCCATACAATCACTGCCAATGTCCTCCCTTTTGTTGTAGAACTGGGCATGGTTTTGTCAGGGTTATGTGGGAGACAGCATTTTTGTTACAGCCCCTGCTCTTTCAAATCAGTAACATAATGATGTTTTCACCATAGTAAACACACAACAGGTCAAACTGAATGCCTATTTTAAGAGACAGAATTCGAAAAGCCTGCTAAGTGCCATTTAGCACGTTATTGTGGAACCATATTTGTTTTATTGAGAACCAGTTGGATTTATACTTCACTGTTTAATACAAAACCTATGCACTGTGGTCCCAGTTGTTGTTTTTTTTTTTTTTTTTTTTTTTTGCCTCCACTTGCATTCTAGGACTCAGAAACAAAGCAAAAAAAAATATACTGAAACTCGTAAGCAGTCAGATTGGACAAGCACAGGGGACTGACATATCAAAATGCTCTGGGTGTTTCTGTACGCTAACAACGGCTACGGCTAGAGGCACAGTTGGCTGAACTAACCCTGCAGACCAGCCCACAAAAGCAGAGATCACCGAGCACTTCAACTAGGGTGGGGTTACCGCTGCCGGACACTATTTTAAGTACCCCAGGAATAAGAATCCATAACAGATTTTTATGTCACGTCAAAATGAGAAACACTGACAATATCGCCACACAGCACATAAACACCGTTAGTTATTATGAAATATTTATCCTGGTGAGGTTTTATTTATTAACGTATTTATTGTAATAATAAACACATATTAGTTTGACATAGCTCTGTCCAGTGGGGTAAGACTCACTCTTCTTTAAATGAAAAATCGCCGTAGGACACTAGGTCACTGTAGCACAGTGTTGTTCATATTGGACGCATACAGTCACGATCGTATTGTTTATTCATAGTTTTTTGTAAAGTAGTTTTTCCCGTATACATGATGTGCTTTCAGTCAGCGCTGTTGCCCTGTTGCCAGTGCCACTACAAACATGTGCTGTGCGGTTGCATTTAGCTTTTATGTAAATTCGGTTAGACTTTCAAAGCATTGCCAGAATCAGGAGTGCATTCAGTCTTACAACCAGCTGGTCTTGGAACCAAGACAGCTCCAGTACAGCTCCCACTGCATGACGCGCCCATGAGGTAGTCTAGCGTGTGTCTGTCTGGGGAGCGAAACATCGAGTAGCTGAAAGAAAACGTTGCTGCAATAAAGACAACGTTGCGCTGCATAACAGCAACGGCACCCAGTTAACACAAGAGCCACTAGCGAAGCAGTTTCTTCTGGACCGGGCAACGAGCGACTGGGACTTGGATGGGAGGCCGTGGCCGTGGACTTTGCACTGGTGAACACCGATCGTAACGGGCAAAATAATCGCAGTTTTTTCCCCTTGTTTGTTACTTTTCAAAATAACAAGACATGCATTCTCAAGAAACAGCTATTACTAATCCCAGTTGTTACGATGTGAGATTATGATGTATAATTATTTAGAAAATGTAGTCGATCCGTACAGACAAGGTGCTTACCTTTTAATACAGCCCCCTTAGTTTCTCCTTCAGCGGATGGAATTCTTCAAGTTGTGAGGCAACGACTGCTTTTTCGGTCCAAATTGCACAGAAGCTGTGAGCTACAATTTGTAGTTAAGAACTTAAACGCATTGTGAAGACAGCGCTTAATTGTTTGTGTTCCTGATCCTTAGCTGTCCCCATCCTTTTGTGGGGTGCTGTCCATTTAGCTAATCCACGCGTGGTTAAACCTACATCAAATCGTACTACAATGATTTTCTTTCGTATGTGCATTGGCTGCCGTCCTTATCTAAATAACGAGGACAAAAATGACAAGCAAATGTTGGACTGGCCGAGTACATTGATGTTTACGCGTTCGCAATACATATTTTGAATTGCATTATCATGATTTGTGTAGTGCAGTGAGTTCGCACTTGGTTCCATAGTGTAGTGGTTATCACGTCTGCTTTACACGCAGAAGATCCTGGGTTCGAGCCCCAGTGGAACCAAAACCCGCGCATATTTTACAATTGTCACCAGTACTTTTATAAAAACAGCACAATTAAAAATAAAAGATTTTATTTAATTTTTTTTTTATACCTGGAACAAAAAGACTACAAACCACAGCCTATGTAAATGGACGGCGACTGAACAATTCATATATCGCTGCTAATGCACTAATGGTTTAAAACGTATATATTCATTATTATTTTGTATTCGGTATCCAATGCAAGTGTCACCAATTAAACATTAAACATCTAAATATTTAATGCAGATATTAAAAATGTTTTGATATAAAAGTAGGCATCAACGCGCCCTCTCGTGGTCGTTTTTAACTATGTTAAAGTCAGTACTCGGTACAGTACTTTTTAAAACTACAGTAATGCGGAAATGACTGATAAATCACAATCAGATTTGTTAGAAACAGAGGGTTTTAACAAAAAAAATGATCAAATAATGGGTCACTTATAAATTCATTGCTAAAAATAGCTGCGCTACTCTGTACATGGATTATCAACAAATTAGAAAAATAAAATAAAATTACGTTTTGTTTTTGTCATTTGTTTTTTTTTTTGTAGTTCTTGATAACCTACAAATCTAATGTATTTTAACTATAAAAGAGTGAAGGAGCTATAAAATAAAAGTATGTTTAGAAGGTCCTATACAGCGCAACAACATTTAAGGTCTGCTCATGGCAAGTACCAATGCACACCCTCCCTGTACACACACACTCCCAGAGACGCCAGCAGTTATAGATGGAATATGCGCACTCTGCCTCTTGCCTGCCCCATACGAATAACGCTTCTGAACATCATCAGCGCGGACAGGCAAGCGGTCTGTGTATACTGAGAGCATCGTCTTTGGAAAGGTATGCAATGCATTCAACACCAGCAGTAAATCCAGATAAACTGGCATTTCAACCGCTGTGACACATGATAAGGGATCGCAATCAGATGAGATTGGAAGTAAACCACCCTCCATTGACTGTAGCGACTGCTAACACAGGCTTGTATCAAAATAACAACGACGTTCTTAAGTATCCAGGGCTCCCGAATATCAGGTAGTATTGAAATATTCCCACTGCGCATGCGCAAACCAGACGCAATACCAAAGCCACAATGATGTTACTATACATGTGTTGGTCAAAATAGGCCATTTAGTACCTATAATATTTAGCGTGGACCAAAGAATGAGGGGCATGGCTGAAATCTTTAAAATGTTAAAATGAGCTGACATACAGTAGTTAACTCAAACCATTACTTCAAGCGCAGTACAGAAACCAGGAACAGAGGAAAACAGCTTGACAAAGTTCTGAGACATCAGCTTCTAGCAACTACATGAGCTTAGATGGGCAGAATTGCCTCCTTTTGTTTGTAAAATGTCCTATATTCTTGGGATTAGCTATGGTTTTATTATTTAACTATCCATTATACACAGTATAGTACTGGGTGCTGTACGATACAGGCTAAATTACCGTGCCTTCTGTGATAGTCCCAGGACTACCCTCCTAGACTCAAACACGAGGACAGGGCTTCACAGTTGGTAAAACATGCATACACAAAGGCTGACGTATTGTACCAGCTACTAATCTTAGTAGAGCTAGGATGTAGCTCATTCAGCATCCACCCTAACCTGCAGGAGTATAATATATAACCACACACGGCCATACTGCCATTCCATATTCATTTATTTTAGCAGTTTTTGTTGTTTCTATCACATTACAAAAACTCTCCAGTATTTGTGTACAATATTACAACACTATAGGAGAACAAGGTGTTGTAGCCTCATCTGATTTCAAGGTTGCTCTATCCACATCCTGGCTACCAGGCAAAGGGGTTGCTATGGCGACTGGTAAATCTGTTTACTTCTTCATGCAATCCATTTTACCCTGACATGTAATGAAAATGCTTCCTCCACCATTAAAATGTGAAGGGATTGGCAAGGACTGGATTGGGGGGTGGTGGCTTAACTCCCAGTCAGTCCTACCATGGCAGGACTGAGGGACACATTGGTATTTGAATGGGAGAGAAGATCTCACACTGGGAACCACGGGAGTTATCACAACAACAACTAGAGATTTCATGTGCAAGAACGATCAAAATAATACCACAACATAACAACACACTTAAAAAAAAAAGAGAAGGGGCTGCAGACCACAGTTCAGGTCCAAACAGCTCGCTGATCTCATTCTCAATGAACCGTGCCTCTGCCATGCTTCAGTCCTTTCTGTGTCCGTGATCAGGCAGCCTTCTTGGATTTCTGCTGGTTCTTCTTGTCTATGCGTTTCTGGGGTCTCCTCTTGTTCTGGGGTCTCTTGCTCTGGGGTCTCCTGTCTTTGTGCTCTGTGTTTTTCTTCCCCTTCTCCTCCTTTGTCAGCAGGATGTCCGCAATCCGCAGCTGGACTGGTGGTTTCTTGTCTATGGCAAGATCCTCCTCGTCAATGGGGTCGATGATGGTGCCCATCTTGGTGATGACCTTGGGTGCGGTCAGCTTCTGCACAGTACGCTGGGTGTTCCAGTTGTGGCCGATGGGCGCCCGGATATTGCGCTCGAACTGTGTCGGGTTACTGAAGGGAAAGGGCAGATCATTGACCTGCGGGAGGAAGAGGAAGAGAGGGGGGCACAAAGAGTGCACAGTTCTTTAGTGTCCACATCTACAAACAAGAGCAGCCCAACAACATTAACAGCTTAAAGTTACGGCTTCTAGTTTTCAGCACGTGATGTCCCTTTAAACATATTTTGAGCTGATTCGTTTTCTTAATCAAACACGAATTACCGAAGGAAGTGGTTTCTTTTTACCCTCATGTTTTGGTTGAGTTAACAAACGACACGCATTGATCTCCCTGATGCTATTTGAACCTGCACTTCATTCTGGCTCCAATCGCCAAATTCAGCTTATTAATTTCCACTGCGTTTCTTTAAATTAGCGGCGCACTACTAGAAACTATCTGGTATTCAGTTAAGGCTTAACAACTATTAATTAAGGTTTAAACGGAAGGGAGAGAAATGGGAAATAAAAACAGAAAACTAGAAGCCCTACTCACAGTCCCAGTACAGGGATCTCAATGCAACTCCTGTGTACAGCCATTCCAGTTGATAAATATTATTTTAGAGTTAAGTCTGTTTTCTTCCATCCACAGGAATTTAAGGGCGACACAAACTTGAAAACGTTTCCTTTTAAATAATGCATTTAACGAACTGAATGTTAAATTAAAAGTTTCCGGTGTTTTATTTGTGAAGGGTTTGACAAGACAGAAGATTTCGCCCAATTCTGTATGTATGAATCCTGTTTTTTTAAATTCAGAGTTTAACGGGACAGAAAACATAACCCAAAAATCAGAACCTACTTAAAACAGAGGCACAGTGGCTTGTCAGCGTGTCTCTATAGAGTAGCTACAGCATCCCTCTCGCCGTCTCAAAGGAATGCTGCGTGGGGTCTCTTACCTGGTGGGCTGCTACTGAAGCATCCCTCTTCTCACTGATGATCACATTAGGCAGGTTGCGATCTCGTCTGGGAGGGCCGGGGGCTGCTTTTATAAGGAACCTGCAATTGGGGTTTATTGAGCAGGTTTACACAAATAAGAGAGAACTCTATTTTCAAAACTTGAGTTGCTAACAGAATAGTTCCATCAAGTTACTCCACCATGTACATCTCTTTATTTTACAGGACTCAAAATGTGCAGTTTTGAAAGAAACACATATTCTAGCAAACGTCTGTTCTTCATTTTAAAGCATGACATCGGGTAATACACTAAGTTAAAGAAAGCAGTTTGAAAGCCATGCCTTTTGACCGTCTTGTACTTTGTAGGTCATTTCACTTAGACAGTGAATTTGTCCTCACCCCTTCACTGGCTTCTTTCCTGTCAATTACCAATCATCTTCTTCCTCTACTGACTGACATATTTTCAGCCAGTAACATGCTTTGACCCAGAAGACACTGCTGGGTTGAAATTACCCAGGAAGTGCGAGTGCAAACAGATACTCCGAGAACAAAGCACAGAAACTGGGAGTTTACTTTAATTCCCCCGCAATACCAGATGCCATGTTTTATTAAAATGTGAGTTATAATGAGTTTCTTTCAAAACAGAACTTTTGAGATATGTAGCGAACGGACATACAAAATGGCTAAGAATCATTTTATAATTAAAAACTGCTTCCCAGCCTTGTTTATCTGTTATTGTTTGGTTTAAACAAAACATTGAAATGCCCGTTCTACCTCCTTCGTTTCCTCGTGGAGGGTTTGAGCCCCACTCCGCCCCACTCCCCCCAGCCCGGCAGGGTCAGGTCTACGTCTTTGGGTTTGGACATCTCTGTCTGCTTCTGCTTGTCCTTCAGGAAGTCAGCGATGACGTCATCGCAGGCAAAGGCTTCCTTGATGATCATCTTCTGCTCTTCATCACCCTTCAGAGGGACGGCATAAATTTATATACACATACACACACTCACACAGACATATATACAGTACCAGTCAAAAGTTTGAGTACACTTGCTGGAAACTAGGTTTTTTCATAATTGACTGTTTTTTAATGTCGTATACATTTCTGTAAATACTTGAAAACGAAAACATTACAATATACAAATCAAAACACAACATAAGGAGTATCAAAGCAATGTTCAAGAAAATTGTCTCTAAATCTTGGATTCCTCAAAATAGCCACCCTTTGCTTTAATAACAGCTTCACAAACACGAGGCATTCGGTTAACAAGTTTCAGCAGGAAATCACCCAACATGTCTTCCCAGCTCTTCTGCAGAAACTCCCAGAGATGTTGGGCACTTGTGGGTAGCTTTGCTTTGACTCTTCTGTCCAGTTCATCCCATACAAGTTATATGGGATTGAGGTCTGGAGACTGGGCAGGCCAGGTCATTAGATTGAGTTGTCCTTCATTTTCCTTCTCCAGATAGTTCTTGCACAACTGTGAGGTGTGTTTCGGGTCATTATCTTGCTGAAGAATGAAGGACTGCCCAACTAGTCGTAATCCTGATGAAATGGCATGCCTCTGAAGTATGCTATGATAGCCATGCTGGTTGAGCTTGCCATGGACTTGGTAAAGATCACCAACTCTGTCACCACCAAAGCAACCCCAGACCATGACACTGCCTCCTCCATGCTTGACAGTGGGAACCACACATGCAGAACTCATGTGCTCACCCTCTCTGCATCTTACAAATACTTCAAATTTTGACTCATCGGTCCATAAGATTCCACTCCTCAAACGTCCAGTTTCTGTGTTTTTTGGCCCAGGCAAGTCTCTTCCTCTTATTCTGCACTCTTAACAATGGTTTCTTTGCAGCTATTCTTCCAGTTATGCCAGCTTCACGCAATCTCCTCTGAACAGTTGATGTTGAAACATCTGTACTTCTAGTAGCATTTAGCCGAGCTTGTATTTCAGGGGCAGTTAATCGCCGGTTTTGCAGACTTGTGCCTCGAATGAACTTGTTCTCTGATTCTGAGGTCACCCTTGGGCTGTCTGACTTTGTTCGGTCCTCAAGAGTGCCAGTTTCTTTAAATCGTTTGATGGTCTTGGCCACAGCAGTTACAAACACTTACCATTTGTCTTAAAGGGTGACCATTTCATTGAAATTGACAAGATTTACATTTTCATTTAAAAATGAAATTTCTGAATGCAATTCACTTATGATTAACAGCTTATATAAGTACACGTGTCATATAATGAAATATTAAGTGTTTATAGACAAGTTTATACATATCTATATATAGGACCGCTTCAGATTATGACAAAACCTGCTTAGCACAAGTTAAGAGTATCACAATTTGGGATTGTGTCAAAGCATCTTTCAGTCTTTTGTTTGTCACAAATTTTTTTTATTATTATTATTTATTTTTTTTTTAAGATTTTGTTTCATGCTATTAATGATTTTGGAGTAAAAGCTAAAATAAAAAAATCTATTAGAATCTGGTCCAGTGTGCCAGGTATAATCTGGTTCCACCTCGGACTCCAGTTTGTAATACATTAACTTTCACTTCACTACATAAAGAGTTTCCCTTTGAAAGGGCCCGGTCTGCAGGTGAACACTGTGTTCCTTACCTCCTCATCCTCAATGGCGGTGGGGGCTGAGGGCACCTTGATCACTTTGGCCTGTCTGGTCAGCACCTCCTCAGGGTCAATCACCTTCTTCCTCTTCCCTGCCTTGCTGGTCGGTTTCTCCTCCTCTGTCTGTATGCCTGGCCCTGTCATGGTGCTGTCTGGTTCAGGCACCTCAGCTTCTAAAGTTTCCTCTCGCTCCAGGTTCTCCAGATTCTCCATAGTTTGAACCCGAGTGAGGCTCTCTTCCAGCAGGGGGGGCTCTTCCCTTTCCTCGCTGTCCTCCTTCCTCTGCTCCTGGCTCTCTCCTTCCCCCTGAGGTGCAGGCGGCCTGGCTGCCCGCTTTGCTGCTTGGGTCTTGGGCTTGTTTCCCACCAGTCTCTGGAAGAGGCTGTTAAACTCGGACACGTCCTCTTCCTCTACCTCATCACACCTCTCTTCTCCAGCATCTAACATTCAGAGGGAAATAAAAACTCAGCATTGATCTTAATATCGCCTGAAGATGTTGCTAAATTAATAAGCTAGCAAATGTGGAGTCGTGTCTCAATTGCAAACACTTGCTGGTACTCAATAGTACATATGGAAAGCATACAAAATATATATTATATATATATAGATATATGACACACACACAGTGTATATTATGGGCCTACTCAGAGCCCAACCCCCACCCCATTGCATAGCAGTTTGATTAACTGCTAGTTTTACTATGAGTTTAGTAAGACACACCTGAGCTTGTTAACTTGAAATTCTGATGCACTGTATTTCAAGTTTTGGAACAGGGGTGCACTGCAATTCATATTTTGTGATCGTTTAGATTTGGAACAGACAGAGAAGGAGATGGGCGTGTCCCTGGTGTGTCCTCACCTTCCTTATCCTCCTCCGCAGGGACAATGTCCTCCTCCTGCTCTTTCCGGAGGCGCCGCCTCTCCTCGAACTCCCTGAGCAGAGCCTCGTCTTCCTCCTCCTCCTCTTCCTCGCTCTCCTCCATAGCACCCCCTAGTGCTGGGGTCTCTGTCTCCCCACCAGCTTCCCCAGCGAGCTCAGTCGGGTCAGAGCTCAGCTTCCCCTGCATCCACGGATTGGCGTAATCGGTGCTGAGCTGGGCCTCGTTAACAAAGCCGGGCAAGACCTCCTCCTCCTCCTCCTCCTCAGGCTCTTCTTCCTCGCTCTCTGAGGGCCCCACCAGCTTCCTAGTCAACTCCTTGTTCACCTCCAGCTGCTGCTGCATAGCTCTGCGGGCCTGGCACACAAACACGTTCATATTTATAACTGCAAACATTGATGGGGGCCAGAGCACATGAAGCATTCATCCCCATTCATGCCCAGACACACGCTGATAACCCAATGCTTTCATGATAAAGCCTGTAAAATAGAAGTGTAACAATGGGCACAATTCACTTGCTCTGCCCACAGGTTCCTCATCTGTCTCCTGCACTTGATTTGCTTGGCAGAGCTCAAGTGCTATATTTACCTCCAATTCAGCAAGGTGAGATTTCATAATTACACTGAAGTAGCAAGCTAGTGCAAAATGTTCTACTTTTTATAGTTTATCTTCATTCTAACCCACAGACATAAAAAAAAGAGATGTCGTCAATAACTTTAAACACACACGATAGACAGTAGTACCAAAACATCCTTACCAATACATTTATCAATGTTTTATAAGAGCACTAATAAAAAAAGAAGTCGACTACCACATTAATGGTTGGTTTCACAGCCACCGATCAGCATTAATCTTGGAATGACTAACTGTACTTTAAGTATGACAGCACAAGCGGTAATTGGGGACTGTCATACCAGATGCATGATGCTTCTCTCGTTTCACTTGAACCCTGCACCTAGTCAGCTGTAACTACAGGCTTACCTCGTCATCGTATTTAGCCATGATGGCTTTGGACTTGGCCCACTTGCCGCTGTTCTGGTGCTTCAGGGACATGCGCTCCTGCAGGAAAGAACACACAGCACCTTCAATGCATTGCTTCCATAAAGAACACATTATCAAGCAGGCTTCTCCAGGGAAAGCGGCAATACTGTGTATTCACAACGGCACTAAAGACCCAGCAGTGCACAGGAGAACACAACAGGAATTTAGATTGGTGGGTAAGCAATTAGTGGTGAGTGAGTAATCCATAAATAAAACTGACCTGCTTAGTTTATTTAAAACATAATTAAACTGATATCACCGTGTAACAATTTTTTTCTTTTTTTTAATCCTGGGTAGTAAGTGTTATTTCCTAATTGCTTATGCCTCAAAAGTATAGAAAATGGCTATTATTCCCCACAAACTTTGCTTTTGTGACCAGGACAGTGATATTTCAAAATATCCCTATTTCCAATGAGAAAATGGGCAAATGTGTGTCTTTTCGTTCACATAAAGGCCGAAAAAAACAACATATGAATCCAAATACAGTAAATACAGTATAATCGTAAATCTTGCAAAACTACTCCCTTCTAAATCTTTTGTAGTCATTTTTGTATTACTTTAGTGTAAATACATGTTAATTTGGATTCATATGTTTTTTTCTGACTTTATGTGAACGAAAAGACACACATTTGCCCGTTTTCCCATTGGAAATAGGGATATTTTGAAATATCACTGTCCTGGTCACAAAAGCAAAGTTTGTGGGGAATAATAGCCATTTTCTATACTTTTGAGGCATAAGCAATTAGGAAATAACACTTACTACCCAGGAACAAAAATTGTGTTACATAGTGTATTCACTGATATTCTGCTGAATACACAGCTTTCCGTTTCACTGAAAAATTAATCAATTTGAACATCAAAGAATGAAGTTTTAGACAGGTTTTAATCTTTTAATAATCAGAGTTTTTGATGGATCTACTGTATCTGTGTTTAACCCTTTCAGTCCTGGCAGAATCTCAAGGAACTGTATGTTGCTCTTAAAGCCCTGATGGGGCTTTAAAGTCCCATTTACCAAAACATATGTAAAAAAAATGTTTTTTGTCCTGTTCAAGAAAAATAATACAGCCCTGTGAGTCACCCTGCTGAGCGCTCACCTCTATCCTGGACAACTCCGTGATAAAATACAGCCGTGTGTATCACCCTGCTGAACGCTCACCTCTATCCTGGACCGATCCATCTTCTTGAGCTCCTCGAGAGCAGCGTCTGGGTTTGTCTTTCGCAGTTCCTCAAACTCCTTCAGCACCTCCTTCTGCTTCGCCTTCTTCAGGACCCTGTGGTACCTGAGCCAAGCAAGCAGCAACACCTGAGGTTATCGCCAGGCTTCGCTTTCCTAAACCGTCATGTGAGCAACACATAGGGTGCAACGTCCTTCCTGCTGCCCCCCCATTCCCACCCCCAGGCTTACTTCTTGCTCTTTATTCTTCTCTCTCTCTTGGCTCTCGCCTCATAGTAGGACTGGAGCGCACGGGCCTTCTGCAGCTCTGCACGCCGCATCTTCGCCTGCGTTTGAGGAGAAAACCTTGTCCTTGGTTATGTCCTTTTTTTTTTTTTTTTTTTTTTTTTTTTTTTTTTTTTTAAACTAGAACTGGTGAAACCGCTGCCAGATTCCACACTTTGGCAACAGGGAGAAAATGTCTCTTATGTAGTTAAAACAATGTGGCAGCGAAATGTAGTGGAGCTGAGAAAGAATATCACAGAACACAATGGCTCGCTTAGGGAATACGAAGACATTATCTCAAAGCGTATAGTCTCTCATACAGAAACCTAACAAATCACAAGACCACTTAATAACATGGCTCCCAAATTCTAATTGTTCACAGGTACATCACTGAGATAGAATCTGTACATATACAAAACATGTAAAAACTCCACTTCTGGGAATGCTTAATAACAGGGATGGAAACAAGACTCCGATTGCATAGCAGTTTCACCCATTCCAGGTTTTACTATGAGCTTGATTAACCCCAGTGTACAGGTAATAAGCTCAGCTGTGTCTTGTGTCAGTGAAACCAGGAATGCAATGGGAGTCTTATTTCCATCCCTGAATAATGAAGCTCTAAAAAGCAGATTCTTTGTGTCTACAGAGGGGCTGTCAGTACGAAAGCTCTTCATGTGTTACGTATAGGATGAGGAATAGTCTCACCTCCTCGAGGCTCATGGCTCGGAGCGAGGCCTCCTCTACAGGGGTCAGGATGGGGTCGGTGACGGGTTGCTTGTTCTTGTGCAGGAGGTTGAAGATCTCCAGCTCCAGGGGGGTTCTGACCTGCAACAGTTAAGGGAGGCAGGAGCTTCATATAGAACTCAGGATTCCACAGACAAGCTCAGGCAAAGGCAGCCTTAGAAAAGAATTCTAATACAGGAACAGAACCCAGAATCCCGTTATCACCTTCCAGCTGGCCACAATCTGCTCCACAGGTTTGATCCCCCCTGGCTCCTGGTTCAAGGGGAACACCAGCTGCTCAGCCTTACGGTGCTGGCGCACCACATGGTCCCAGCGAGTCACCTTCTTCGAAGTCTTCTCGTAGGCCACCACCCTTTGGATCTGTGGGACAGAGAGACCCGAGTGAGTGGGGAACTCCTGCAGCTAACACATCCACACTGCCCTCCCGCCACTCATATTCACACATGCTGTGGCAAGCAGGGCCCATTACCCCTGAAGGCTAAAATGCCCAGGGTCGTTTTTAAATATACCACTGCCCAGTATGCTTCATTCATAATAGACAAGCGGACTACTGTTAAACATAGAAAACGCAGGAATGGAAATAAGACTCCCATTGCACAACAGTTTGATTCCTTCCTATTTTCAGGAAGAAAGACATAACTGGGGCTAATCGAGCACATATTAAAACCTGGAATAGGTTAAACTGCTATGGAATAAGAGCCTTATGTCCACCCTTGTAGCTACCCTGGCAAACAGAACTGTTCTTAAGGATGGAAATTAGACTCCTATTGCATAGCAGTTTCACCCATTCCAGGTTTTAACAGTCTCTACAGGGATGGAACTAATGGTGCTACCGGGCTTTCTGCAGCAATAGCGGAACTGTACTCTTGGACCGAGAGGACTTGACGGGCCCTAGTCTACTTTCAGCTTATTGTCCCCATAAAACCAGGAATGGATCAAACTCTATGCAATGGGAGTCTTATTGCCATGCCTGTCTTACCTGATCTGTCTCCTGCCTGCTCAGGGGCAGCTCCAGGGTCTTATTTTTGTACTGCAGTTTATTCAGCTGCTTCTTGATGGAGGACATTGACGGGGCAGCGGGGGCGATCGTCCCAAGCAAGTCTTTCAGATCAATTTTCTCCCCAGCACCTGCAAACAACAGCGAGTCGTATGAAACTCCCTGGGGCGCTCTCGTCTTCTTACTCCTAGGCTTGGGGCATTCCGTGCTCTTCCACAAGCCAGCATTCTCAACTTTGCTTTGTAGCCATTCAACTGAATTCTGCAATTTACTGATCAAGTGAATACATGTGCACACATAATTACTATTGCCCTTGTTAGGATTCCTTGTATTACATTAACTTTCTCAGTGCATTAATGAGGCATTTCTAAGTTGTAATATTACAGTGTACAGCAAGCGGTTCATGATGAAAGTCCTTTCTCCCAGTCCTCCTGACAGCATGCTGAATTACATGTGTTGACTTCTCTGGGTGTCAGAAAGCACTACTTGTGGCATTTCCTGGGCTTTGTGCTTTAAAGCATTACCCGTTCCTCTTTCCTTACCTTCAGCACTGACGCTGAACTCCGACACCTGCGTGCTGGCCTCTGACCTCTCAGCCAGCTTCCTCCTGGCAGGAAGAAAGAAAGACGACCTGGTTGAACTATTCATTTTACCTTTACGATTTAACATTGAGGTTCATAAGATCTCTCAATGCATTTTTGCTGTTCATATATTTGGTGCAGTTGTAAGTAAGTAATGCCTTAATCTGACAGCATTTACCATGAAGGGGACACTGCAAGTAAATAAAGCAATTAAATAATGTAATATAGCATAAAAAATAATAGCTTTTTCCTGGGGTGATCTTCTACCCCTTTACCCCGCTTTAGCTGAAAATCGACCCCAAGGACACACAACAAGTCAGGGGTGACTCAGCTGGTAGTGAAACCCAGATCACCCAGCTGCCTTTGGAATATGATACCTTTTCTTCCCATCCAGGGCACTGATGGCCTCCAGCAGTTTGCAATGTTTCCTCTCATCATCGCTCTGGGCCTGAAATGCATGAGCCAGAAGTTAATTTTGCAGGGACACCAGTCGGTCAAGGTGTAAAGTTATAGCAAAAGGCATGAAGTACTGTACAGTTGTATCCCATACGCTGAGACTCTGAATGTCACGTTAGTAGCATAATAACAGCAAAACTCACTCACCTCGTCCTCACTTGCGCTGATGGCATACTCTGTGTGAAACAGTTCCTCCTCCTCCTCCTCCTCCATAGTCTCCTTTACAGCCTTGTAACTGGACTCCACGCTCTCACTGGTATTAAACAAACACGTTATGACTCAGCATCTGGGATCTTCTCAGAGTCTCTGGTCTCCACTGCTTGGTAGTCAATATCCGCTGTGACGCTGGACCAGGTTCTGAACTGTAGTACCAGTAGTGTAGAGCACAATTACAATTGATTTGTACAGATTGTTTCATGCACTGAACAGTGATCAATAACTAGAACTAAGAGTAAACAAAAAACAAAGCATACGCAGGGCAATGGCACGTGAAGTCGAAACGGAAAGATGAAGTAACATGTATATTGAAAAACGACCACTCCCTAATTAATGGGTCATGCATGCATACGAAATTGCCTCTCTTAATACTCAAACTGAGTCTATGACATTTCATCTGACAAACTCAAAATGCGTGCATCATGAGGGAATGGTAACCCTGTTTGAGGTAGTTTACATCGCATTTGTATTATACTGTACCACTATGCCGTAACAGGTACATTTCTCATAACAACTCACCGCAGATCACCACAGGCGCTCTCCCATAACTCTTTACATGTCTCTGAACCAGCGAACACAGACCTGATCATTCCCATTACCAGTAGGGTCGCCCGAATCCTGTAAACACATTAATACTAACCTCAATGGATTTACAGCAGCCCCGCTTTTGGTTTCACTAACTTTCTTCATCTTGGCCATGTTAATGACTGATCACCCACGTGTGTCCACGCTGCCGTAATCCGATTTCTGGCAACCATAGAGATCCTGTTTCCACTGTCGTAAAATTGTTGTTTGTGTCAAGGCTAAAAGCATGCACAGAAAGCGAATACGTAATTAGATTATTTATTACTCACATGGTTTAATTTATTTATCATTTAATCAAATCGTCGGCGCGTCAAGGCCTGCTAGTTTTCGTTTAAAAAACAACAACAAAAACAACAGAAATTCGATTCCCAAACTAACTTGTCAACTCCAAACAGGAACTAGAGAGGACGTCGATGCTCTGTGCTGTAAACTCGTCTTTCGAGGCCGGAATCAATCGCTTTGGTCCTCCGTTTAAACAGTTCCGTTAAGAGTCGGCCAGCGGGTTGAAGATGACGAGTTTAGCGGCTGCTGTTGCTGCTGCAGCTGCTGCTGCGGCGAACAGAGATCCCGCCGTGGACCGGTCCCTGCGCTCTGTGTTCGGCAAGTATTACGGCGAAGAAGCGGAGGATCCTTTCAAGTTGGGAAGAGCAATCTGTGCTTAATAATAATAATGCTAGGCAGCGTCTCTTTTGTTGTGCATTGACTAGAAAGTCCACGCTGTGCTTATCCATGGATGTGCGGTTGTTTTTTAACAAACTACATACACACACTGCAATACTGAATTGTCTGATTAATACTGATGTGTTAGATATATGACTATAATATATATCTATATATATATATATAGTCATATATAGATATATCTAGGATATTATATATATATATCTACAAATATAAAAAGGACACGATTACTCATGCTATGAGTATAACAATAGATACAACAGGTACTGAGCGGATTATGTCAGGAATTAAAGGTTAATGGCAGTCACGAAGGTCAGAAAGGCTTCCCAGATTATCCAGATTTCAAATCCCAGCTCACCCACTGACTCATTATGTGACTCTGAGCAAGTCTCTTAACTTAACCTCATAGTGCTCCGTCTTTCGGTTGAGACGTTGTTGTGACTGCAGCTGATGCATAGTTCAAACACCCTAGTCTCTGTAAGTCGCCTTGGATAAAGGTGTCTGCTAAATAAACAAATAATACTGCCCAGTTGTTACCAGCTGCCCAAGAAGTGTGTGTTGAGCAGTCAGTTACCCGTTTGTTATGTCCTGTTCTGCAGTGGGTAATATTCCATATGAAGCTACAGAGGAGCAGTTGAAAGATATTTTCTCAGAAGTTGGGCTGGTGGTCAGTTTCAGGTAGGATATTAATAGATTCACGTTTTAATGTAACCATCCTCATTATTAATAAATATGTATTTCTTATAACAGTTTTATTTACATATTTCAAGCATAAATTTAATAATGATTAATCCAATTGTAATGAAACGTGGTACGGACATTCCTGTGCACTTATTCTTAATTATGGGTTACAGAGTGTTCTGTCATGTTTCCTTTTGCTGTGTGCTTGGCCACTAGGTTAGTGTATGACAGGGAAACTGGCAAGCCCAAGGGGTATGGCTTCTGCGAGTACCAGGATCAGGAGACCGCCCTGAGTGCCATGCGCAACCTGAACGGACGAGAATTCAGCGGGCGAGCCCTGCGTGTGGACAATGCTGCCAGTGAAAAGAACAAGGAAGAGCTCAAGAGTGAGTCCCTGGTAACGTACATGCGTTTGCCGTGGAGAACGATGATCACAGAAGCTGCTTTGCTTTTTAAAACAACAAGGGATCATACACGCTCAAAGTGGTCAAAATACTAGCCAGGGTACAGGGTCAATTCCTGTATTTTGATTCCTTTTTAAAACAAATCCCTGATTCTAAGTCCAATTCCTTTTGAAGGAATTGATGTTTTAGAGACATTAATTGTTGTGCTTTCATGTGAAGCCAGTGTACCTGACTAACAGTGACTTGTTGCCACTGTGAGAAGGCAATTTTAACAGAGTATTGCTAATTGCAGTTTTGATCAGTGACATGTTGGAATTGATCAAAAGGGAATGAGAATTGGAATTAAAAAACAGTAACTGACCCCAACCTTGATACTAGCCTCCTTTTTGTATCCTTTTTTTTTTGCATAATTTGTTTGTTTCAGGCTGAAGTCTACTACAGATTGTAATGAATTGTTTTCTCGGTCAGTTGAATTGAATTGCTGAAATGTCAATTCATTCCAAGTTGTTGTCATCCATCCAGGTCGTTGTAAAGCAGCTGAAGTGTAACCCTTGCTTTGCTGTCTGTCTCAGGTCTGGGCACTGGTGCCCCGGTAATTGAGTCACCGTATGGAGAGCCCTGTAACTCTGAAGAAGCCCCCGAGTCAATCAGCCGCGCTGTCGCCAGCCTCCCCCCAGAGCAGATGTTTGAGCTGATGAAACAGATGAAAGTAGGTATCGCCACCAACCAATAACCAGATTCACCATTCACTTATGATCACATGCTGATGAAACTGGAAAGCGTTTCTTTTAAGTTTAGGGTTTTTTTTTCTTCCTATTTTAATTTTAATCTGACATTATGTTAAAGACCCTGCGACGCACTGTCGTCCTGTCCAGGGTGTAGTCCAGCCCTGTGTCTGCTGGGTTAGGCTCTGACTCACTGCGACCCTGCAAAGGATTAAGTGGTTAATGATAACGGATGGATGGATTATGTTAAAGAACGGTTATCCGTGATCTTCTAGTAAATCCGCAGAACTTGGGGGCGTTTTTAGTCACTTACCCGGCTTTTTATTTCTCTCCTCAGCTGTGTGTTCAGAACAGCCCCCAGGAAGCCCGGAACATGCTTCTCCAGAACCCCCAGCTCGCGTACGCATTGCTGCAGGCACAGGTGGTCATGAGGATTGTGGACCCCGAAATCGCACTGGTAAGGCACGCCCATGGCAGAGTGTTCATGCTTCTGTCTGTAGCGGGGATGAATAATATGCTGTTATCCTCCTGCATCCTCAAACTGTCTCTAATGGGTATGCATTTACTAATAAAAGGGGAAAGAAATTCTGAAACTGTGCAGTGTGCGACCTGCAAAACCTTTAAAAATAATATATCTTTATTTTTATTTATTTATTTTAATGGGAATGTCAGATGATAAAGACTTTCTGGAATCGAATTATTTATATATCTAATATGATAGAATGAATACATGATTCCAGAAAGACAATCTCTGTTAGTATTGGGACTTCCAATAAAACAAGACAAGACATACAAAACAAGAGTAATACCTTCAGCAAGCAGTTTGACAAAAAAAAAATTGTCACTGGAAAGAATGAAGTGGTTAATCATCCTAATTGATTAAAGTCTGTTTTGCTGTCTATGCCGGTAGATCAACACACACTTTTTTTTTTTTTTTAGAAAATGCTTCACCGGCCCACAAACATCCAGCCGCTGATTCCGAACAGCCAGCCTGGTCATGGATCCGTTCCGAACCTGCCTCTCAACCAGCCCAACCCTCCAGTGTCTCAGCCTCAGCAAATGGTAAGAACAAGTGGCACCCATCTCTGGATAGAAAAGAGAATTGTACCTATTTTAATGTAACACATAAGAATGTACGTTAAGTAGGTAATGTTTAGGCTAATTAAAATGTATTTGAATTCATTTATTTGTTTGTTTTGAACTTATGGATACATTATCTATTTTAAAAATCCTGACTTTGTTCTAGATGTGAAGTACACCAAATAGATGTTTCTGCGCTTGGATGATCTTGTAATGTTTAGGTTCTCGGCTGCCTCCATACAAGCAAGTCACACTTTCTATAGTCACTTTAATCAAGTTATTGTACATGCTCCAAGAAGCTCATCTGATTGTTTGAGTATTTGTGGAAAAGTTTTTCTGAAGGTAGAAGCTAGGTGTAGTCCGGGAAACATTGTTTCTGGGAACAGTACATCCAGCACGCACCAGGAAACTTCTTGAAAGCTGTTGCTGGGAAGCATGCTGGCAGGTTTGTAAGTGATCTGTGTATTTTTTGCTGCAATCTTTTCTGCTCTTTCTTCCTTCTCAGATGGGCATGCATGTGAATGGAGCCCCTCAGATGATGCAGCCCGCTCAAATCTTGGGAGGGGTGACGGTGCCAGGCCCTCTGGGTCCAGCAGGTAAGAGAGAAGGTGCATCCGTCGGAGATTCAAACACCAAGCTAAAGCTAGTCTAAAGAAATGGTTGATTAAAAACACGTCTAGTCATTACAGTGGTGCTGCATTAATCTTCTTAAAGTAAGCTCACTGGCCAAGCTGGCATGTGATAGAACGGTTCTTTTAGCTTTCACTGTGCACCACCCTAGTGTGCCACAAAAGAAAAGTTAAGTAGCATTTAAAAATGTATTCATCTGTCTGGCCACCAGAGGGAACTAGTGCATTTGTTCTGGTTTGCAAAGTTGCCTGAATGTACGTGGGAAGATTAGTCTTTTGATTTAATGCTAAATTGCGTTTGCCGGTTACAAACAATAAGCAGGCTATGTAATATACTATAACTGGACTGATTGGATGCTTTGGGGCTGTGCCCGTTGTTAATGCTGTGTTTGATCTGGATAGGTGGCATGCAGCAGCAAGTTGGCATTCCTCAAGGAGGTCCTGTACCAATGGACAGAGGGCAAGGTAAGGAGGCTCTTTATTGTAAAGTATATGCTTGGTTCATCTCCATTTTCAGTTTTAAAACTGTCATAGTGAATAGACAGGGAAGGGGCAATAACTAATGGAAGTGCCTGAAAGCTAGTTTTACTGACCCAGAAAGCACTCTGTTCTGCATGTGTTAGCAAGGTGCCACAAGATAGACAGTATTTAGGAAACCCATAATGCTTGCAGCAAACCCAATTATTATCCTTTGTATAACTGTGAAGTAATTCTAAATTCAGTCTTGAGGGCTGTTGCATTATCATATGTGGCCTAAGTTGTAGGTATGCTTACCGATTTAAATGGGGACAATTTTGCATCTCTAATTAGTGCAACAGTATATAGCTTTAAACTTTAAGTTCAAAGCATAAAACTCAATTTAGTAATTAAAAAAAAAAATATATATATATATATATATATATATATATATATATATATATATATATATATATATATATATATATATATATACACATTTTTTATGTATAGTATATATAAAAATGATGTCCTGAATCTTAATTAGTTTAACCTTGCAGCCGTTCGCCACTGCAAGGTGCTATAACCCCAACTAATGCAGTGAGTCTTTATTTTTCACTAAGCTCAGCTTCGGCTTGATTGATCTGCTGAGCTGTGGATGTACTTTCTATTGGGTGCAACAAGCTGAGCTTGTGTCTTGTTTCCTGTGTTTTATTTCCTGCTGACCCAGGAAGTCTTCAGCACTCGCCTGTAGGACCCGCAGGGCAGGCGCCGATCGAGCGGCCTCAAGGTATCCATAGCAACTCCTACCTCTGACCACGCAGGGTTAGGCTGTTGTATTATGGGGTGTCTGTGTAGCAGGTTAAGAACAAAGGCAGACACAAAAGCTTGTGAAAAGGTTATTCTCGTGTTTAATGCTGGAACAGAGGTGGTGTGAATATTCCAGTAGAAAGTTGTGATTTTAGTACCGAGTGTTGGGATTAATGGAGACGGTCTGCGTTTTTAGTTTGTTGGTGTTTTTCTGTTTGTTCTTTTGGTGATGCCAGTTTCTTCACACTCAGTAAGAAGTAAAATCCAGGCTAAGTACACTTTTCTGAGCTGAGCTGAAAATTTCAAATCAGGAAGTAGTTTTTCCAAAGTCATGCCTTAATGGCGAAATACATGTAATTTTATTTATTTATTTAAACAATTGTTTCCGTGTTTAACCAGTGTGCAGTGATTTCATAAAAAGCAGGAAATCCCCTCCATCTCAGAGTGGTTGTATGTTCATGTGAATTACTGGTTATACTGGGTGGGTGGACGTTACCTCAAGTTATTTAGAGCAGGGTTTCCCAGTCCTGGTCCTGGTGGACCCCTGTGTCTGCTGGTTTTCATTCCAACTGAGTGCTCAATTACTTAATTGAACCCTTACTTGAACTAATAATGTACTTAATTTGACCTTTTTAATTGTTCTCGGCTCCAAAAAAGTTGCCGATTTCAAGTTCCTTATAAAATTGTACCAAGAACTGGGCCTATAAGGAGATTCTGGTCTGCCTCTGTCTACATACTTGTCAAGTTTGTACATACACCAACCCCTCGTTATATCGCCGCTCGCTATACTGTGGGTTGGGATATATCGCGGTCCTGGAGTTGGCTCCCCATTTTTACTGTCTAACTGCGTATGACTTAGCTGCAATATACATAGGTACGTAGAATTACTGTTCGTTTTATTTCATCCAGCACATCACAAACAACAATATACAAAACAATTCAAAACAAAGCATTAATATCGTACTGTTATCATATACACACGCATTGCACAATAACACAAAGCAAATTAAATATCTACTTGCTGAAGCGGTTTTTGTTTTAGCCAGCAAGGTGTTCACTTGTGGCAGCAATAGACTTGCAAAAGCCACAAGGCAGTGACGTCAGCTCCCTAGCAACAAGCCTCCAGTGCTGGAGAATGAAGTTGATGAGAAACAATTACCCTCCACGGTACGAGTTAAAACGGTGTGCTGTTATTTATATGAAAACTGAGAAAAAGCAGGTAGCGTAGAGTATTTATACTGGACCCTGACGCCCCCGATAAAATGACTGAGTGGTTGTACAGTATTTATTTGTTAGCCTATATGTTTTTCTATGGATCTATCACGACCCTCGATATATAGCGGATTTGTGTTGGACGTGACCCCCACGATATCGAGTGGGCGGTGTATTTGTATCTGCTTTACCAAGATATCGATTCATTTTGTAGTTCCAACCAAGGTGAGGGATGTATATTACTAACGCTTGGTTTTGTATTGGTTTTGCAAAGTAAGACTGTTCTGTACCAGCACTATGCACAAGTCCGCAGCACATTACTGCTCTTTCAAGAAACCATGTTAATAGTGACTTTTGTGAGCATGCGGGGAAGAAAAAGCCACAGTATTCTAGATGACTATTGCATACATTTATATATAATTTATATTTTGCATGATAATATCAGTGTTACAGACTCAGACATATCATGTTGTATATGTACAGATACTTGTGTTTGCACATAAAGGTATTCATTAATATGTCTAGTAACTGTATATGTGTGTGCGTGTGCGCTTTATTGCTTCTTCCCATCATCTCCTGTTTTCCTACCTAGCGTGGGGCAGTTGCAGTTGCTGTCCTGTTATTTTTATCTGGACAGTGCTAACGGTGCTCTTGTTGTCTGTTTTGCCCACCCCCCACAGTGCCCATGCCAGACCCCCGGGCCCCCATGAGAGGGGGTCCCCCAGTGGCAGCTGTGCCTCCCCGAGGCTTGCTGGGAGACGGGCCGAATGACCCCCGAGGGGGCACCCTGCTCTCTGTTACAGGGGAGGTGGTAGAGCCCAGGTAGGTGGAGTGTCTGCACTGATTCTTGGGGTATTTCACAAACCAAGAATCGTAGACTATCAACACAGACCACATGGACTGTGTTATTTCAATAACATGGCATTATTTGGTCTTCTCGACTGGTTTAGCAACCTATAGAGCGCAGCAGGATTAGCTGATCTTCACCTGGCGAGTTTTAACTCTGCCCCCTTCTCTCTCTCTCTCTCGCTGTTTCAGCCGGGGGGGCTTCATGGGTGCACCACCTCACCAGGGGCCGCCGATGCACCTCCCCCACGATGGACGAGGCCCCCCACCAGACAACCGCATGGCACACGACATGAGGGGTGGCCCTATGGGAGAACCCAGGGGCATGATGGGAGAGCCCAGAGGACCAATGATGGATCAGCGAGGGCCGCCAATGGAGGCCAGGGGTAGGTTACAGTGAAGCAGCAATCGAGAAGTATGATCAGGATTCCGTTAGTGTTTCCCTTTAAGTATGAATGTAACTGAAGAATGCCATTGTGTTGCTATTAATTCCAAGTTATAAAGTATACCCATGATGTGTTTCAGGAGGCCGGGATCCGAGAGGGGTTGAGCCCAGGGGTCTTGATCCCAGGTGCCCTGTCCCTGCACCCAGGGTCCCCATGCCTGGTGGAATGCAGGGTCCGGGGCCACACAATATGGGAGCCAGTGTGCCTCAGCCTGCCAGACAGGTAGAGATTTCTTTACCTTTCCTCTAACCTGCGTTTCCAGTTTACTCCTTATTGCAGTGGCCACCCTTGGTGATTTAATGATCAATTAGAGAAGGTACCATTTGACAAGGATCAAGGTGAGTCAGGGTTAGAAACCCACATTAGTCTTGCACTCAGTCCTGGGTTTCAGAACTACCCTCAATTCTGTATATTATTTAAAGGATCAGAATTATCAGGACCAAGGTGTTAACTAAAATGTTCCTCCCCTGTAAACCTACAGACTCCGGTGAGGCTTAGTGTGCTTGCTGTGATAAGTGCATAGATTTTCAGGGTCTGATTGTTCAAGGTCAGGTGTATAATATACCAAAATACTTCTGATAACCAGGGCTGAGTACAGTGAGTTTTCACCCCTGTCAGGGTCAAGAATGAAGAAAAGGCATAACAGGAATACAGTTTGAAAAATACAGATTGACTTTCCTCTGCCAAGAGAAGAAATTGACAAGGTTGGCTATTTGAGTTATCTACTTCTGATTTCTGTTCTGGCAGCAATGTGATCACAAATAAAACAATGGCAATAAGAATCCAGCACAGAGACCAAGAGTGATCCCCACACAGTACATGCTGAAGCTGTTGGAGATGACGGGACTACTGATTACACATTACACAGGCCAGCAGCAACGTTGCAATCCCCATTAGAAGTGTTCTGGTTTCGAAGTCACCTCTGATGTGTTTGTTGTGTTGCAGCCAGCGCCCGGTCTCCCTGTGGGGGCACAGCCAGGAGGTTTCAGCCCTGCCCAGAGTCAGGTGACCCCGCAGGACCATGAGAAGGTGAGCCCTTCAGTTCATTTTAGTCTAGAAAGTTCCCTGTAGTGCTAGAATGACAAGAGAGCTTGTGAAAGTGGTTTGTCAGGTATTGTCCATAGCAGTCCATATGACTAACTGTCCTGTCCCCTATGCATGTGTCCAGGCTGCCCTGATCATGCAGGTCCTCCAGCTGACCCCCGAGCAAATCGCCATGCTGCCACCGGAGCAGAGACAGAGCATCCTCATCCTGAAGGAGCAGATTCAGAAATCAGCAGGAGCCCCCTGAGAAGAGAGGGGAGGGGGGGGAGGTGAGGAACAGCCAGGAGTTCCATTTTAAACAACTAAATGCTGAAGGAAGAGCAAATATCTCAAAAGACTGGCGGCAATTAATTGCAGAGCACCCAGCAGCATGTCTTGCAAAAGGAAAAGTGTTTTTAGAAGCACTGCAAGGCTCTTGCTGTACATTTGCCTGCTGCAGTGTACTCTGAATCATTGGTTTTATTATTAATAATGTAGGTTTGCTATATATATAATATATATATATATATATATATATATATATATATACTGTATATTAAGACCTCGCAGATTTTAAAGTTTCTTCATTTGATAATGTTATTTTAGTGTTACTGTTTAGTGTTTTACTTGGGTGGTGTAAACAATATTAGACACTACATGCATTGCTGTACATCAGCCATTTCTCTTGCTTGTTGTCTACTCTGTGCTAAATTAACTATTTAGTTCCCATTAGGTCCCATGACCATTCACTGGGTTTTGTGGGAAAGCTGTTTATACATGGCTCTACACTGGGGGACACAACAGAGAGAGAAAGCTATTTCCAGTACAGAAAACCAGATCAACCAAGTTTGCAGTGGCTCTCAAAAGTATTCACCCCCCTTGGACTTTTCCACATTTTATTGTGGTACAACATGGAATCAAAACTGATTTAATTAGGAGTTTTTGCCACTGATCAACACAAAAAAAGTCCATAATGTCAAAGTGAAAAATAAAATCTACAGATTGTTCTAAATTAATTACAAATACAAAACAGAAAATAATTGATTGCATAAGCATTCACCCCCTTGAGTCAATGTTTGGCAGAGGCACCTTTGGCAGCAATTACAGCCATGAGTTTATTTGGATAAGTCTCTACCAGCTTTGCACATCTGGACACTGCAGTTTTTGCCCATTTGTAAAATTGCTCAAGCTCCGTCAAGTTGGATGGGGACCTTTGGTGAACAGCAATTTTCAACTCTTTTCACATATGATGTGCAGTGTTAGGCTTGCGCCAAACATATCGCTTAGCGTTGACGCCAAAAAGCTCTATTTTGGTCTCGTCAGACTATAGAATCTTCTTCTACTTGATCTCAGAGTCTCCCCGAGATTTGATGTGAGTTTTTTTCAACAATGGTTTTCTTTTTGCTACTCTCCCATAAAGGCCAGTTTTGTGAAGCACCCGGGCTATTGTTGCCGTATGCACAGTGTCTCCCAGCTCAGCTGTGGAAGACTCTAACTCCTTTAGAGTTGCCATAAGCCTCTTGTTAGCCTCCCTGACTAGTGCCCTTCTCGCCCGGATACTCAGTTTTTGAGGACTGCCTGTTCTAGACAGATTAACAGTTGTGCCTTATTCTCTCCATTTCTTAATAATGGACTTTACTGTGCTCTGGGGGATATTCAATGCCTTGGAAATGTTCTTATATCCTACCCCTGATTGGTGCTTTTGAAGAACCTTATTCCAGATTTGCTTTTAATGTTCCTTCATCTTCATGATGTAGTTTTTGTTAGGAAATGTACTAACCAACTGTGGGACCTCCCAGAGACAGGTGTGTTTAACCTGAAATCATGTGAAACACCTTAATTGCACACAGGTGGACTCCATTCAACTAATTATGTGACTTATAAAGACAATTGTTTGCACCAGGGCTTATTTAGATGTGTCATAGCAAAGGGGGTGAATACTTATGCAATCAATTATTTTCTGTTTTGAATTTGTAATTAATTTAGAACAATTTGTAGATTTTATTTTTCACTTTGACATTATGGACTTTTTTGTGTTGATCAGTGGCAAAAAGTCCTAATTAAATAAATTTTGATTCCATGTTGTAACACAATAAAATGTGGAAAAGTCCAAGGGGGGTGAATACTTTTGAGAGCCACTGTAACTCCTTTAAACTGAAAGTTTCTCACACACGTCCCGTATTTAATAAGTTATTTAACATCCAACAGCATTACTGGAATTTCAAATATAGTTCTTTGTCTTCTCAGGGACAGTTTGCTTACAAGTCAGTGTAAATACAGGAAATGTTTGCACGAAAGCCAGTTACTCAAGACCTACAGTGTTTTATTCTTTTGGACAAAGCCAGTATTGTCAAGGGAGAGTCTCCCTCTTTAGCACTGTCAGAGATGTGTTTTCAAATGCTTCTGGTTCGCTTTGTCATTGGCCAACTTTTTTCTCTCTCTTTTTTTTTTTTTATTCCAGCACCCCTGTCCCATACAGATATAACTGTTTCCATGGAAACCATGTCACCTTCCCAACTTGTGACCATGTGGGTGCTGTCTGAGTCCAACTCCACAATAAAACTTTTTATAGTGTTATTTTTTGTTTGTATTGCTTGGGGATGGAATCGAATGTTAGCGGAAACAAATTAAGTGTTCTTTGCAGCTGTTAAAGGCTTCAACAGAAACGATCTGAGAAGAAGGTCTCAATGGGGTACAGTAAAGACACATAATGGCTCAGTAGACATTACATGCTGGTACTGATCCTGGGTTAGATTGTTCTTAACAGTGTAGCTTGTCCACAACTATTCCCTTTCGTGGTCTTGAGACTGAGGTTGGCAGTGAAATCTGCCTTGCTTGTCTGTCTCGCCCCTGCTCAAACCCACTGATCCGGGATTCCACCTGTGAACTCTCAGAAGAGCGTCCGTTGAAGTTTCAGTATTCTTAATGTCTTGTTGCTTGTAAACCAACAGTTGCACAATAAATCTTTTTCTTTATCTCTTCTAGATTTGCCTTTGTGTCTTTAAGAAAACAAAGTAAACTGGTAATAAGCAGCAAAAAAAAAAAAAAAAAAAAGAGCAGTGTGAACTGAATATTTGTATTGAGGATAAGATATAATCTCTAGTGATATCTACTGCACTTTTAGTTTCCCTTTTAGCAGGAAATGTTATGTGTGTACCGCTCCGTTGAGACCTCTTTATCAGTGTATCATCTTATTGAAGTCAGTCTTACTATATTCAAATGAATAATCATTTTTTTGTTTTTCTTAAGTGATGTGTGACGTCTCTCACCTAACAAAGAAATGTCACATGGTTTGCAGCTTATGGAAAATAAAATTCAACGAAGAATTTTTAGTGAACAGAAGAAGGAAGTGCACTGACTAGGGGTGACTAAGGTGGGAGAACCAGGAAACTGCAAGAAAAAAAAAGTGTTTTTTTTTTGTAATCTGTGGAAAGGTGAAATTACTCATTGGTTTAATTACGAGGTAATAAATCAACAGGTAATAATGTGCAGTTTTGTATCTGGGATAGGTACATTGTGGCTGTTTGTCCATCCAACTGGCTTTCTGGATGTAATGTTAACAGCTGTCCAGCTGTAATGAAACTGGCTAAAATCTAGTTATCACCAGCTCTGAGTGTAACGCAATGTGGGTGTGTAGCGTCTGTCTGTCAGTCACTCCGACTGGTTATCTGTGTGTCACACTTCCGTTTTTACATATATTTAAAGCCCCTTGTCAAATCCTGTTACCCCTTGCAGGATTGGGTTGAGTTGTGGGGGACATGCATTTATATAATGTGATGTGTTTACAGGTAAGTGTGCTTGTTCTACCAGTAGATACACTACAAGAAAAGATTTTTTGTAATTGCAAAAAATGTGCAGTTAATAGTTTTTATTAAAAACAGTATTTCAGGAAATAAATGATTTGAGGAAAAAAAAGTTGGACATTTAATCTTAAACAATTACATTTTACAGAAATTAGTATACACATTGTACCGTACATTAAAACAATTAAAAAGTTACTTTCCAGCAGTACGATAGTCCAAATCCTGAAACTGAAATACTAGTTTGTTGTTAATATTGAACCCTGGTCTCAAGAGACAAAAGGCCTAAGAAAGACCTTTTCACATATTTTGAAAAACAAGCCCTTTCTATTTTTAGGCTACCCTTCTCTTTCTAAGAGTGAGTGTGACAGTATTGATGCATTGTCACAATCCCAAGTCTTACTGGTGTTTTGCTTCCATAATTATCCTATCATCCCACTCCAAGAAAAGTAAGTCTAGGCTTGTAATGCAGGCTCAACCAGAGCCCAGGGCTAGAAAGAGGGCAAGGCATTTCTTCAATGGGATTTCTGATTCTTAGAGATTCCTGTAATCCCACCCCACTCTTGAGCAGTGCTGGAAACTTTCTTTGATTAGAGATAAAGGGTATAGTCAGCAGTGATTGAAAGTTCAGGTGTCACAGCGGTGTTACAGCCAATTGAGTAAGGCAAGATTCCCTCTAAATGTTTGCAGGAGAGCAGTTTTTCTTTAATTGACACTATTGTCCTAGTATGAGTGTCCAGATGAATCCTCCTGATCTGTTTCTGGATCTCGGAGCTAGTTCGACCAGATCAGAAGTTCTCTTTGTTGAAGTAAAATCGGACCTTGCGAGGATCCACGTCCGAGTATCTGGCACAGCAGCTTTCCAGTGTCTTTCCCAGGGCCTGCGGGCCACACAAGAACACTCCAACAGTAGACCTGCAAATATTGAGAATATGAAACACGTTAATTTCACTGTTGACCACACCAGACACCATAAGTAGCATTTTACTTTGCTTCAAACCGATGCATCTCGCTTTCATAACCAAACAAATAGAAATAACGAATACAAACTTACGTGGGGTGGGCGTTGCGTATATCCTCAAATTCCTTCTCCCAGTTTGGCCTCCCGTAATGCGTTTTCTGTTTGAGTCCAGTAACGACATCTGTGTCTTTATCAAAGTGTACCATCACATGAGCAGCCTGGAAGTAAGGAGGGGTATGGAGGGGCAGGGAAGCGTTTAACAGGACTCGAGTCATATTTGGTTTCAGTACTAAAAAATAGTAATTGAATTGAAATGGAAAAACTTTGAATGGTTTAAGATTCACTACACTGGGGTATGGACTCCACCCATAATTGAAGTGTAAATGGTCTAATAGTAATCACACTGTGACCAGTGGGTGGGTGCTCATTATGCACAAATGGGACATCAAGCTTGCAGAGGTGTGACAGTTATAAAACTGAGAAAATAGGGGAGAATCGTAGCTGGTGTGTGGACTTCAGTGGGAAGCATTGGCTGGTATAATGCTATTGCTAATACCGAATAGGCCATCTGTTATTCTTTGTGCTGTGGCTTGTTGCTCTGATCTTTCTTTCATTGCATGTGCTGGTTGCATATAAAAATGGACATGCATGCATGCAGTTTGATAACGTGGTAGTCTAGTTGAAACGCTTGCCATTGAGTTTCTTGTCATTATTGAGTGTTCAGTAGTCATGGATGATAACACTGTGGTACGTACGTGGCTGTGATCCCAGCCAGTGAGGAAGAGCTTGTAGCTGAGGAAGTTGTGCATCCCCCTCTCCTCCATCTCTCCCTCCAGTGAATGCAACAAGTCTGCGAACCACTCAAAGGCATGGGTCTCCCGGCACAGCCAGTAGAAATAGATCTGAAAGTCAATGCACGTTCATCGCTACATCCATAACTTCAAACACTGAATCATAAAATATGAAGGTAAAAACTAATTGTCAGCTGGACTAAGGCGTTTATTCATGTTTTTACAAAGGTTTCTTTACTTACTAGTTTCCTCCAGTCTGTTAATCTGTTACCTAGTGCTTTACTAACATTGCCCTTGCAAATGCGGCTATTGTTTTGAGTAAAGCTTTGTTCTGCAAGACATATGCATTTTGAAATGATGCATGGCTGCTTTCCAGAGTTTTGTGCTTTCAGGAGCGACCACTGTGAAGGTGAAGTCCAGGCAAGTCATACAACAGTTTTACAGTTTGCCATCACTGAAATGTAGGCCGTCCAATAATGAGCGTCTTGAAAATTACAGGAGATAAGGAGTTTAAAGGGAAGATGCCAAGTTATCGTGACTAAAATTGCTGACCCACCGAACACGTGGGGGACTGGGTACAACAGTCTGAGAAAAAAGCCTCTGTCATTGATGTTAAAAATGGGACCAACCTGAGATCAGAAGATCAGACCAGAACGAATGAACAAGAGAGAGAGGGGTTACCTTTTTTGTTCGCAGTTTTTGGTTGGACTCCTTGAATTTGTACCAGATGGACTTGAGAATGGAGGCGAAGGGCGTGACCCCAATTCCACAGCCAACCAGCATGCTGACCTCGTAATCAAAGACATCCTCGCTAGCTGTGCCAAAGGGCCCATCCACTGCAATCCTGCGTGAGGAGAAACGATCTGTTTTACAAAACGTATGAGAACTAACTTTGTAAGCTTATTTAAGAGCTCCTACATACTGCTGCTGTTTCTAGCTGATTCTGTAACTGTAATAAAAACTGCTTAATTGTTATTAACCATAGTAAAAGCATAGCACAGTGAAAGCATTGTAAAGACCAGCAAGGTATGGTAAAGCATATTAATAAACATAGCAAACCAGGGTAAACTATGGTAAATGCATAGTATAACCATGGGAAAAGCATGGCAAAACTGCAAAAACACCATGGTAAACATCTATAAAGGAGGACAAGTTACAAAATCCAACTTTATATACTCCTAATCCACCTGCAATGCAGCTGGGACCTGAGGGCGGCTGTACTCACCTGGGCAGGAACCCCACCTTCTCCGCCTCGTTGACCTTGCTGATGAGATCCCTGGTCCAGTCCCCCATGGAGCGGATGTGCACGCTGAAGAAGTCCTCCTCCGGGGCCGAGGTCAAGGTGAAGGGGTGCCATTCCAGCTGGGAGATGGAAGGGCAGTTCAGGAACACGTACTGACCCACCTCCATGCTGAAGTTCTTCTTCTGCATCTGCAACTCCAGCACATTGTAGGGGTGGATCACCGTCTGAGAAAGAGCGAGACACACCAAACACAGCCATCAACTCTCCAAACAAGGTAATACACATTTCCAGAAGCAACAGCGATCCCTGCAGCCGGAAATGCAAATGAGCGGTCCATTGAGTTGATCTTGGTCTGTTATGACATACCATGGGCACATGCATGAAACTCGCATGTACCCATTTACCCTTTTTTAAAATCAAGTTTATAAAATGGCTTAGCTATTGCATCCTCCCGCTGGCTGCTAACATTAAAATCCCATGTGATTAGAAGAGGTCAATCAATGGATCTGATCTCGTTTCTTTCCAATCAAGAATATCAGTTCCAGATCCATAACGAGCCACTTTGTAAGCGCATTAACACATGAAGGTGTGGGTGTTCTGATGCAGCTTCACTTCCCAGGTGTTTGAAGGCAAGGTATTGCTTACTGCTTACAAGATGATTGATGTATAACTGTGCCTTGCTCAATACTTTTCTATTATTAGTGACGATGAGTGTGTCAACATCTCTCATTTCAGCCCCACTCAGTATTTATCCTTAATTAACTCTCTAGTGAGGAGGCTCTTTACCTTTCTGAGAAGGACTTTCTGCAGTGATCGGTAGAGGCGGAGGATTCTTTCAAACACATAGAGAACCATGGGCCCCAGAACCCACATCCAGGTCTGGAAACAGAGGCAAGAAAACAATCACTTGACAAAGAGGACCAGTTCCTGTTACAGCAACTGTTAATGAGGTATGTGAGGATGCAATATTACCTAACAGGAAGGGAATAAAGGGCAACAATAGCTATTTTAATACATTAGCAGTAAGATAAGGAGGCATTACTGTAACACCAGGATAATCACCTTCAAGTTCCTGCACACCTCTCTTCTCCAAACAGATTACTGGCCTGAACCAAAATAAAGCTCTTATCTGATTGTGTTTAGTATTGTCTGCTCTCCCTGAATCCTAGGCGTTTACTATTAACTGCTTCACCTTTTGTTAACAGTACTGTATTTTTATAAGTGACCAAATAACACAGCAATAACACATTTTTTCACACCAATTTGATTAAGGAAAATGAGCGGCTAACAACAAGCCTTGTAATATAAAATCAAAAAGCCCACATCGCAACATGCTTGATTTTTCAGGGAGTTTTTTTTTTTTTGTTTGTTTCGCGTGTTTCATGAGGTCTTACCCCTGGCGCCCCTCCTGCGAACTGGGGCACAGGGCATTCCGGGATCTTCCCCCAGTCCAGAGGGCGATCCTTACAGTAGGTGACGTTGTGTTCAGACATGCTGTCTTGCGTCTGAGACCGAACAATACGCCTAGAAAACAAATGAAACAACACGAGCTGCTATAGAGCTGAGACTGGTCATTTACTACATTGCACTGCTTACAGCTCACTGTGCATCTCCCTGCCCGTTCAGAGTTGTAGCTATGTCTAGAGAACTGCTTATCCTATTGTGATGAAACTTGGCAAATCACTTAGTGTATCATCAACAGGTCTGTGCCTGTCCTGACTGTCTGCATGCCACACCCACAATACTGTTTGAACACAGGCATGCAGTGGAAACTGGTCATGGCCCTCTGCAGTTTCATGTTACTGACAGCTCTTGAAGGTAGTGGCAGGGGAGGAATGTCTTTTTAAAACAGTAATCCGTGTCTTACCCGGCCCCATGGAAGACGAGCCCTGCGAAGAAGATGATGAAGAGGTGGTGGGTGTACCAGAAGACCTCGTAGTAGCTGCGGCGGATGACCTCCATGGACGAGGTGATGATGAGGATGAGGGACAGCGTGATGATGACGCCGGTGATCCCAGCGATGGTGGTGAAGGCCACGTACGAGGGTGTCTGTGAGGAGGGCAGGGGGTGGATTATTACACAAGGTCATGAACCGTCAGACCCCTTCACTAAACACAGCCGTGCCGGGTTGCAGAGCCGTCATTCAACGCTACACAGTATACGTTTGGTTAAATGTGTGATCAGAAACAGAAAAGATAAGAGTAGACACAAGGAAGCTACAATGGGAATGTCAGACTCACCGTGGTAGGGGAGCGGATGGGGTTGAGGAAGGTTTCGTTACTGTGGTCTCCAATCTCTGATAGCTCCGTGCTGAGGGTGTCGTAATCGCCCTGCCTGCTGTTGTTTAGCCATTCCAGGTTCAGCAAGTGAGCAATGGTGTGGACAGCTGAAGTGAAGGAACGCTAAATAAATTCAGTACATGCACTTAAAGGTGTGGGAATAAAGGTTTTAAATCCACGGTCCTCTTAATTGGCCAGTGGCCCATTTACCCGCACTACAGCGGCAGTAGAGCAGGATAACACAGTGGAATTATAACAGGAACAAGAAGCATATGATGGGGGGGGGGGGCTCTAATAGGCAGACTAACAAGCTGGAGAGAACGCTCAATGGTATCAAAATGGCACAATGGCAAATAGGAAATGTACACAGATGATCTGTTTTTCACACTATAAAAACAGGACCCTTTTTATGCATGAAATATTTAAATTAGATGAAAAAAGTAGTTTTTCGTCACTTTGCTTTATATGGGGAACATGGCATTCTCATATGTCTCCATGTAAAGACTAGAAGTTTTTTTTTTTTAATTCGGCCTCACATGAGGTCATTGTGCACGAAAGGGTTAGTTGAGGTGAGGAAAGCTGTTGGTTCAAGACTGGCTTCTCCTTCCCTATGCACACATTAGATGGGAGGGGTTGCTTACCTGTCATCAGACCAATCATATAAGCCACCAGCTTGTGAAAAGACAGGTTCTTATCCAGCTGCTTCCTCATGGACCTGTGGAAACACTGCAATGCGAACAGAATGTATTAGAAGCTGATTTGACATTCTTAATGAGTTGCACCCTCTGCATTAACCCTGTTGCTGTTTTCCCCCAGGGGTGAGTTACTGACCCACTTATTAACATAACTTAAAAGGTATGGGGGAAATGTGTACGCTACAGAGCGGAGCTACAAGTCTCGTAGAGGGTTTGAGATCTGGCACTGTACAGATGATTAGTATAGACTGCAGTGTCTTGTGTAAAAACCAAAACTGACAAATGACAAACAGATCAAGGAAAATAAGTATTGACACTTATAGGCAGGTTTGTCACGTTACATTTTATTCTGCAGTAAGACAAGAAAAAGCAGGTTTTTAATATCCCGCGCAATGCTGAGATTGGCAGCATTATAATTTAGAAGCACCCCTATGTTTTCACATATGTCACATGTACACTTGTATCTGTGCCTTAAGGCTCCGCCCGCTTAGTGCTTTCACGCGATTTCACTGGCTCTTGTAATGCTGAAATTTGCATATTCCAGATTATCATTACAAGAGCCAATCATTTGTATACAAACTCCAGATTTAGCTGACCAGTTAACTATTTAGCTAAATGTTAAATTTTGCTAAGAGATTTAATATTTAGTTAAATATTTCGATAAATGTTAAATCTTGTAACTAGATTTATAAATTATATCGGAATGTACACATTAAAAATGTTAATTTATTTTCACAACATTTATAATTAAATCTGGGGGGAAAATACAAGATTTAAATTAAATCTTGGAAAAAATACATTAAAATATTAACGTTTTTTTTTTTTTTTTTTTTTTCTTTTTGTACACATGGCACCCCATAGCAAGCTTCTGTCAGTAACATGTGTGCAGGTGCAATGCTGAATCAAAACCTTGTTCTGAGCAACGTGGTGCTACTGCACGGAAATGTCACTTACTGTACAGTGCAGCTTGCTGCCAGACAAAATCTCACCACATTTGCTTATAATTCCTGGCCTTTGTCCCCTTTGTATGTAATGTACAGTAGGGCGGGGTAAGCCTCGCTCCTATAAGCACCAGTAACTGATGAGAACAGATGGGAATCGTACCACACAGGATCCTCTGACGAAGGACAGCAGGTTTCGGCAGACTGGGAGCAAGATCAGCATGCAGTTAAAATTCAAGACGGCCGCTGGTGCCCTTGCCCACGCCAGCGCAGACTGAAGCAAAAAGATTTATCGGCAGAGATTAGCGATTTTAAATCAATCAATCAATAAATACATACATAAAAACATAATTTGAAGCGTTTTCCCCTGCAAGTAGTAGATGGCGACTACACTATACAAGATCACAAAATAACTTTAAAGACTGCTCTGTTAAAAGACAGATTCCATTTCACCAGTTAAAAGCAGACTCCCGCATTGCCCTGCACATTGCCAAGCTCAAAAGGCACAGCAACCCTGGTTGCTATCTGTTCAAGAATGAGGAATTAATTCTAAGGTATGCAAATCATTTATATTATTATGTGACGCAAGATTACTGGAGTGAGGCCATGCACTGGCTGAGCAGGGAGACTGGCTACTGCTGAAACCGTTAATGCTTCTAATGACACTGAAGAAGCGCTTTTTTAAAAATATAGTATAGGATTTCAATTACACGATATTTCATTGTTTATAAATGTTTTGTTACCCGACCCTGTTCTCACATCATAGAAGAATACACTTACTCCGAGGAGGTGCCGTGTGTAAATAAACTGCGGTCCCAGGTCATAGAAGAAGTAAAAGTAAACAAAGATGAATATATTGATTCCCATCCAGACCACCTGAAATAAGAACAGAAAAGTCATGCACTCTACATGCACACGTGTGCATACTTCTATATGAACGGAACATTTTAAGACACAATCCCTTTAATTGACCATACACTAGTCTTGCTGTTCTTTCAATTACTGTTACCGTAGCAGTGTATTATAATAGTATTAATGCGACACTATGAAGCATTCAGAACATCCGGGCACAGCTACGTTAAAAAAACATGCCTATTATAATAACACGTCATACCATTAGGCTAGCTACAAACCGAATGGAATGCAATCGAGAATTCAGCATTTGAAATGCAGTAAGAGATTTAATACGTATAGTCTGTAGCACTGTTGTAAGGAATGTTATGCAGGGGCGTCATCTGAGTGGCAGAAGGATCATGTTTAAGGTGGTACACTACAGAATTAGATACATTATGTTTGACATTTACTGTTATAATTAATGTTGTGAATGTTACGTTACTTAAACATGAATTTATATGAATACAAACGATTCGGCAATGTTATACATGAAAAACAACGAATTTAGTTCGACAAATGAAAGGTTATTTTCATGCATGAAAAGGGTCAAAACATACCTGTGTACACCTACTGCAGGGGACGAGAGATTGAGCGATCTTTCAGGTTTGAGAGCTAGCCCGACAAGCAAATACATTAGATTTACAGGCGCAAAGACACATTTGCCAAGAAAATGGGAGACGCTGTATCCCCTTTTATTTTTCATTATCCGTGTACATATGTTATTTAAAACTTTGCTACATATTTCTACTTTCGACATTCACAGAATTGTGGTGTTTATTTAATTTTGAAATGTTTACTTCACTGGGATAGCGAAAGCTGGCAGCAGAGCGATTCGGTTAGCGTTAAAGCCCGTACCCACTTTTAAAACACAAACGTTTCAGTGAAAACGACGACCTCCAACGTTACACACTTTGTTACTATAAAATGAGACTTAGTGGAACGACATTGCTGTTTTATAAACCAGCGCCGTGCATTAAAAATACTTATATGGCGGATTTTGTTTAATTTATTTTAAGATGTTGACAGAGAGCAGCACGCTATCTCGTTGTAAACTGGTCCAATCACTGCTTTTTTTTTTTTTTTTCTTATTTAGGACAGAGATTGTTCTGTCGACACAACTTTGCGCCTCACCCCAATCTTTTTTTTTTTTTTTTTCCTGAAACGGCGCCCCTGAAACAATCAAAACAATTAGACTTATTTCATTTGTGTTGCATTTGCTATCCGTGAATAAGAAGCTGGGATGTGCTATCGGTGCCATGTTTGCCCGCTGTTTTCGTATCTAAATCCGTCTTGGGCCGGGGTAAATACCCATGCATGCCATAGTGGAGTTCACCCTCTGCGAGAATGAACTTTGAAATAAATGGCCCAGAGTCATTTAACCCACGAAATTCCCTAGGTTCAGTTTGAGATGCTTCACTCATGAATAAGTGAATAAATGAATAAGAAGCTGGCCAAATAAGAAGCCAACTTCAGCATCGTCAATAAGTAATTAAGTTATATGGTTTTTAAATGCTGCTGTCCAATTTAAAAAAAAAAAAAAAATAGTGATTATGTAAATAAACTCTGTAGCTATGGCTATTTAAACTATTCAATAATTACACTATTATAATAATTATTTGACTGTTCTCTTAAAAACTATAATTTTACAGCACTCGACCAGTGCCGCGAGCTCCTAGTTTTATTATTGGCGTATTTTTATTTATGAATTTTTTAAATTACAGGTATTTTGTCGCTGCATTAGGTTATAGCTTGCAGACTCATTATAACATGTAATGTTTTGGTGTTATGAATATTAATAATCTTTCGATAGCATAATACAAAAACAAAGGGTAAAAATGTAAAAAAAAAAAAAAAAAATAAAAAAAATGCAATAATGACAATACTTTTTCTTACCAGGATAAGAGACGACAGTCCATGGTTAACAACCCAGTTGCCCATGCCGATGTGTTTGTTGGAGACGTGTTTGCAGTTTGCTGTATGAAGTGAGAAGCGGCTCTATATTTGTCTGTTTTAATGCCGAAGCCGCCTGAGACCGCGCCTCTGCACAGGTATGTATGTGATTTGTGTCTGTGGAGAATCAATGACGCGTTTTTTTTGTTTTTTGTTTTTGATTGAGCAATCGAGGAAGTTTGCACCCTTTCCAGCACACTAAACAAAGGGACAAGCCACTCCGAGGGTAATGCGGTCGGCGAGGCTGTCAGCAGGGCTCAGCGCCTCGATTCCTGCAAACCGTCACGTAAGTTGTGTGTTATTGTTGTCTCAGACTGTTTCTGCTACACTTGTCTGTTAACTGCCCAGGATTGATGTAAAATATCCAGTAGTCCAGACCTAACCTCGCCCTCCAGGCTCATCCTGCAGTAACAGGTGCCCATTGTGGCAGTTGTTTTGGCGTTGCTATGGGTTACGTCTTCTGACTGTTAAGTACAGGCAACCGAACTCTTTTCACCCGTGACCTCGTTCCAGCCCAAGCGGACCACATTCTGGAGTCTTCATTTTGCTGATATGTATTTATTTCAATAAATGTATAAGTATAATTATTTAGAAAGGCAAATGAAAAAATAAAAAAAGACACAGGTGACACGGAGAAAGAACAGAGTCCAAAACCGTTTACTCTTACCAAGCTTTGCATTGATTTTTTTTTTTTTTTTTTTTTATGTAATCTTCATGTACCAAAACAGTAGCACACAGGCATATTAGTTGTAAACAAACATCACTTCAGCAGTACAGCATGGTGTCACCTTTCAGATCTACAAGTACATGAGGTATTTCAGATAGACTAAGCCCAGACCACCTATGCATTTTTATTCACTGAGAAATTTACTTCAGTAACAATAAAGAAATAATAATAATAATAATAATAATAATAATAATAATAATAATAATAATAATAATAATAATAATAATAAAAACCCCAAACAGAAATACATTATTTATTTGTATTCATTTAATGAGATTCTAAACGTCATAGATACAGAGTGCCCCCTGCTGGCTGAGTTACCCATAGCATGCACCATGACGCACCTGCAATAACAGGAGTGATAACCCAATGGACCAGCGCTGTTTAATAGATATGGCGTGTATAATTCTAGATGTTTTCTGTCAAGCAAGTCGTCTAGATAGTCGCATGCAGGGCTCTGTTCTCTCAACGTCTTTGTTTTTGTTTTGTCACTGTGGTGCTGTGATCCAATATAAATCCACTCTCTCTCTCTCGTTGTGCCTCTCTGCAGGACAGAACTCGTACTGCTGCTGCTGGTGCCTATGCAGGCCCAATCGCTACAACATGTGCTTTTTAGTTGATTTCAGCATTTCTAAATTCAGCAGTATTGAGTTCTAGTTACGGATGATAAGAATGTAGTATACCTTCTTAGAACTCTAATCTTTTCACAAGGGTAAAAAAATGAAATGTCAAATGCAGGTGAAGTACATTGAAATTGTGTATATATATATATATATATATATTATATATATATATATATATATATATATATATATATATATATATATATCCTAAGCAAACTGAGTTGATAAAATATGTATATTTAAAACTGCTCTTAAAAAAAAAAAAACAACACAACATAAAACAAACAAAAAAAAAACCTCAAACAAAACAAACAAACAAATAAAATGAAAACCCACACTATGTTCAATTGCCAGGCTTGTCAACACTCGGGCCTGTCCAAACAGCAATTCTACATCTGGATTCCTCCGGCCTGTGGAGCTTTGATTCGTTCGGTCTACAGGAAGCCCAAAGCAATCAGACCTGAATGGCTCCTTGTTTCCACATCTGCTCCTGAATCCTGTTCCCAAATCAGCATGACCTGCTCAAGCTACGTCCATCAGGATGTCATCGGCCAGGTCCGTTTCCCGGATTTTGCTCGCGAAGTCAGGGAGGGGCGGCACCTGGATGTGCCTGGGAGAACCTCTGTGCCTGAGGCAGACGCAGCGCAGGCAGTCGCTGACGTTGTGGGTGAAAAGCCGGCGACAGGGGTGCAAGTACTGGTAGAAGGCCAGCATGAAGAAGATGGCCAGGCTGTAGGTGATCATAAGCTGCACCACCAGCAGCGGGGAGCAGTAATACTCAAAGAAGTCCGTCTTGTTGAAGTACCAGAAGACGATGAGGATGGAGTTCTCCAGGAAGCGCACCGTGTAGTAGACGGCCTGGCGGCCCCAGCTCTGAGACTTCTCGATGAGGTCCCGGTCAGCCAGGTTCAGCTGCACGGACGACCAGCAGAACATGTTGATGCCGGCGTACAGGAAGGTGACCATGGAGAGCACCACCGTGGTGCCCACCTTGCTGAAGTTCTTCTCCACGTTCTCCGGCAGGGGGGCCTTCTTCCTCCAGAACTCCACCCAGGGCAGGAAGAAGAGGAAGAGCATGTTGGCCAGAGCCACGAGGAAGATCCAGTAGCGCAGCGCGGTGCAGAACAGCACGAGCACGGTCACCCTTGTGGCGATCTCCAGGCTGCGCCACAGCACGAGGCACAGGTAGGCCAGCGGCCGCAGCTGCACTTTGTAGTTGTCGTATTTGATCTGGATGGCCAGCACGCTGCAGACCAGGGCGCCGTAGGTGATGGAGACGAGCGTGACCCCCATCAGAATGACTGGAAGAGAAAGAAAAGCCACAGGGTTAATTAGAAGAGCTAGGGATCTGTATGGTGCACGGGCTCTTCCTTCCAGAAAATGAGTTCACGATAACATTTCTAAATAAACTCCACATCATCAATGTACACCAGTACTCCCCCGACAGTGCAGAACCGCACCTCTGGTTGTAAAGAGGTATTTCTGATTGATGGTGGCATAGAGCTGCAGGGTGAGCTGGGGGGTGGAGCCCAGGAAGGCCTGGATGACGGCGGTGCGTTTGAAGGCATTGCGGTGTTCAGCTAGCTTGCGAGCAGAGTGCCCGACTTCGCTCTCCAGCTCCGTCCCGTTTTTCAGACTGGTCTTCCTGGAGATGGTGATGTAGGGCTCCTCCCTTTTCCCAGAGCGGAAGTACACGACCAGAGCCTCTATGCACCTGTGACAGAGAGACACACAGACAGACACTGTTAGGAACCGAACTGCTGCAAACACAGACGACTCATCATGACTGTGCATGCACTCTGAAAGCAGTTCACCTTGCCTGGATTTATGAGCTAAACATTTTCCTGGAAATTTCTAATGGAAACGTTCAAGCCAAACAAATTTCAAGCAATGGAATGCTAGCTGAAACCTTTGGGTTATTGCTTTGCAATTATGCTGCCAAATTGGAAATAAGCAACTGAAATGAAGGGTTATAGCTCCCTCTGGTGTTTGTTTTAAAACCTACAATACAAAACCACTCCCAGACAGCCAGAAATCCCTGGGATAACCTTGTCACTGTTGTCTGCATTGAATTACTTTGCACCAGATGCAGACCTGGGCTAGATTACAAATGTAATTGTGTCATTTTGTAATTCACTGCAATTACAATGTAACTGTCGTGGAACCTTGGCGCAGCTGTGTAATTGTAATTATACTATATCAGTGATCAGTTCCAGTTCACACCGATCCAAGCTTAATCATTTGCATTTCCATCTTGTGATTTACATTAAGCACTCATTATTCTTGTATTTTATATCACTTTTGTTGACCTCATTTTAATTTTTTTTTTAAATAAAAAAAAGTTATAGAGCATGTTTCTGTACTTGAACCTTGGATTCTTGCTTGGTTATTTAGAATAAATAAACATGTTAATTTGTGTAGTTGTTTGTTACTTTTTAGTACAATTGTAACTATAATTGTAATTACTGCAGTATAAATGTAATTGTGATTTAAATATCAGTGTGATTGTAATTACAGCAAGCAATGCTGCTGTGATTGTAATTTTAATTGACCCTGAGGTCTGCCCTGTTGAAAGGGCGGTCTATCTGACATACAGATCTAGATCCAATCCAGCCCCTGCAGGTGTATTAAACCCAGAGGCTCCACCTCCATACAGCCTGTCCTGAGGGGCTCAGTGAGGGTTTCACTCGGCTGGTTCCGCTCATTCCTCTGCCCCATTACTCCAGAGACCCCTCCTGACAGTCACGCCTTTCTCGGCTCTTCAGGGTTATTCTTTCCCTGCTGTAACAATGCACAGCTCAGCATCCCACTCTGTTAATCCATGTGGTAACCTAACTGAAGAACAAGACTCTACTCTTCTACAATCTCTACTGTCAGCCGTGTAGAACACAACGGTCTCTTATAGCAAGGACGAAAATAAGACTCCTGTTGCATAGCAGTTTGATCCAGTAATGGTTTAATAAAACACACCTGAGCTTGTTATCTATAGACTGGGGCTAATCAAGCTCGTAGTAAAACCTGGAATGGCTGAAACGCCCATGCAATAGGAGTCTTATTTCCATCCCTGTAATGTTTTGTTCACATAACAGTGCTTTAAGCAGAGATATTATTTTGAATCTGTTACTATGCCCCCAATGATATAAATAATACATTAGTGTCGCAAGTGACGCTGAATCAGCTAGGCTGGTCAGTAAAAAATTGAATCTTTTTGTATGGAGAATCTCAGTAGCTAAGGCTCATGGTTCATCAACTGATTGAGATTCAGTTGTATTGAGTTTGCCCACTGATGATGATAAACAAACTACAAGTTGCGTGCCTGCTGATATGAATAACAGTGAGTTTTGGCCCCCTACTGTATTCTGGATGAATGGCATCCCTTCTAAAGTGTCTCTGTGTGAGCAGAAAGAAGTGTATAGTAACAATGTGTACAGATCCAGAACTATTGTACATGGTGCAGAATTAACCCTGACACATAAATTAAAACATAATCCTCTTGTTAACTGTGTAATATGTGCCAAAGCAAGTCATCAGTGACTGGGCTCAGACTTTGTCCGGCATGCAGTCATTTGGCTAAACACTGTAGAATCTTGTTTGAATGCAATGATTCTGTAGGTGTTTCTTTCTCTCATTTAAATGTAAACCCAAAAAGATATTAAGAGGATTGAATGCATGAGTTGCGAAAGGGTCACTTAGTAAAATGGGCGCATCTGGGAAAATTAGAATGTGTCTTTTAGGTATGAAGTCAAGGCCATGGCGACTCACACCTGTGATGCGAGACGATGGATTCGACAGCCTATTGTCGTGTTCGCTGAGCCAACCCGAGTCGAACCTGAGACCGAAGTGGAGACCTGCTGGGAGTGAGCTGAAACCCGGGACGTGGACTGGACGATTTAAAATGAAATGTATTAATGCAATAATATGTGTTATAATCATTTGTAGTGTTTGTATAATCTTTAGCCTGGAAAATTATGTAAATGTTTAATCAAATGTAATATTTAATGCTGCTCTAATCAATAATTGTGAAAATCATGTGTTCTTTGGGTATAAAATGAAGCTGTAAGAAACTGGTATAAAATAATGCAGTAAGAAACTGGTATAATTTGATACATAGCCAGCTTTTGGGCAGTGGCCAGTTTTTAGGCGGTTTCTTATCAAGATGGGCTTGATTCCCAGAATTGAATGCTAGGTTTCTGCAGCACCCTTTTTAGCCTAAGAAAATGTTGTTAAATGTTGAAATAAGGTTTAGTATGCTTGCTTTTTACTATAACCTATTTGTGTGTGTAAGACCATATGCTTAACACTGCCTGTTATAATAAAATGTATAAAACTGTTTCTCATCAGGAAAAGTTCACATTTAAACAACTGTGGGATTTCTCTTAGTTCATCTCTTCTTATCCTAAATTGAGAAGCTGGGGAATGGGGAAGATGAATGGAATGAAATACCTGATGTGCTTACTATGATATTGAAATATAAAAAAGTAATTTTAAGAAAAAGAATAGAAGATGGGTTTCAAGAAAGTAAAAACTTTATAACTTGCTGTGAGCCTGTCTTAAAGTCGTGCCAGAAAGTGAAGGGATAGTTGGCATGAAGAGCGGAGTTCTCTTATCAAACAGCGTCAAAGTTAGAGTGTCTTCTCACCATAGAAAAATTGGAAAAAACCTTGATTATCGCTGGAAATTGGAAAGCTAACTGCACAGCTAGCAAACTGGTTTTAGCTGGTTTGTGTGCCGCTGAAAAAAAATAGGAGGTCGTCCGCAGTTCAGCTGAATTTGTGCTGTTAGGAAACTCATAGGACAGAGACATTACAATCTTACACTTAAATAAAAAACAAATAGATTATCCATGAAGAAGAAACTCTATATTGGAAAAACATAAGATGGAAGTTCCCTATAATATCTGTTAAGCACACGCCTGTAAAGAGAGAAGGAAAACTAATTTGAAGAATAGAATGGCATGAGGGAATATATTATTAGACATTAATACATAATCAATATAATCATAACTAATAGTGTTGTATATATTTCAAACAACACCTATATATTCAACAATAACATTAGTGTTGTATGTTCTTCAAACAACACTCATATATTCAAAATAATATTATTGTCTTTGTTTCACCTAGCTTTTTAGATAAAGGAGGGGTCGAGAGATGAGCGGGTGAGATCATGATTGGATGTGTAGACCAGGTGTTATATCTTGAAAAACTGCTGACACAAGGCCCTACATTTTTAGGCTGTTGTGTGCCAAAGAGATAAGAATTGGACTTGATAAAGATTCTCAATGTATTCCTGTGGAGACGAATCCTATAAAAACTCACACTTTTCGCAAAGGGGCACCACATTCAAGACCTTTGCTTGACAGGGTGAAGTGGTCCATCACTTGCAGATCTCCACCAGACTGATTCCTTTGTTCATGCTACTTTTCCTTATAATAGGAGGTAAGCATATTACTAACATTGTTATATCTTACATGTATTGGTTGTATTGCTATAAGGTTTTGAAACTATGTTTTGGTTTTAAGAGAGTGTTATATTGAATGAATCTGAAATGTAGAAGTGGGTGCTTGTAGACCGCTTGTATTGGAATTTGGTGGTCTGATCAACCTACCTTTCCAATATTAAAAGCATTTTAATAAACCGAAAGAGCATTGGTCTGATTCGTAAAACTTAAAATGAATGAGTCTTGAGTGTCTTTCTTTCCGATTAAATAAAGGTTAAATGGACATACAGCTTGTCCAGTGCTCGAACATAAACCACTAGGAATTTATAACATCTCTGTCCTCCTGACGTCTCCCCTGAGTTAACAGTGTGTGCAGAGTGAATAGAAAATAAATAAGATCAAATAAAAAGAGCTTGTGAAAATCTGCAAAATGCAGCAGACGTGACAACAGGTTCCATGAACCAGCATATCGTCATGACAACCTGATCCCAATAAAAATGCCCTGGTGAGACAAAAATCATTTCAAATACACATCAGGTGCCAGCACTGGGAAAACATATAAAATAAGTTCTTTACAAAAGCCAATGCCAAACTTCTTTTGAAAACTTTTCAAAAAAAAATTAGATTCCTCTCATCACCACAAGAGGGCACTAGAGAAATTTAATGGCACTATCCAGACCACTTCAAATGTTTAGCCTCGACAGTCATTAACAATATAATGCAACATTTTACCAGCCAGTAGAGACACAGAATAGCAAGCAAGCATAATTTAGCTTTCAGAGAATGCAAAGCTGGTACTTTGGACAGCAAGGGGGCACACTTGTACATCTTGTGTAAGTTTGATGTCAATAACACACTGCCGCTGCCAGTAAAAGGGATCACCCCTGTTGAAAAAGAATGCTGGCTGTCTCGATCCTGGCACCTGCAAACAGACACCCCCTTCACAGCAGGTCTGCTGGATAAGGTCTGGACTACTGAGACTGGGAGCAGCCCTTGAATTACTCCACTAGAGTTCAAATGCACTTGCATTTGCTTTTTTAAATCATGAAGTATGAACCCTTTAAGGTAATGCTGTCAGGCTGAGAGCACTGAGATCATTGCTGAGGAATGCCTCTGAAAGGAAAGCGTGGGCAAGTGCAACAGTGGAACTGAAAGACGGAATTATACAGCAGGGTTCCATGTTGAAAATTCAAAGCTGAAAAAAGTTCATTTAAAAAGACACGCCCTTGCTTCTACGATTTAAAAGAGTTTCTAAGACACTCAGATCTTATTTCACATTACTCTCTTGTTGATAAAGAGGGAACCCTTGATTTGTAAAGGCCTTTACTACAATACATGGGACCTTTGCACTGCTGCAGAATGGTGCACACTGCACCCCCCCCCCCCCCCCCACCCAACATAACCAGAGAGGCAACTGTACTGGAGGACATTCACCACAGAGCAGATCAGTGTGTGTGTGTGAGACAGTGTTAACCATATGCACCATGCAGATTAGAACAGGAAGGATGTGTTTGCTTGCTGTTCACACTTATCTACCGATCAGCAGAAGCAAACCTACTAAGTGTTAAATACTATTTTTTTTTTTTTGGTTTATTTTAGTGTTTTTTCACAGCTCATTTGTGTTCCCATTGCAATTTGCATTTAAAAAAAAAACAAAAAAACTTTCTTTCAGCCTTTAAAAAAAAAAATAACCAAAACATTTTACATGTATCCCCCACCCACCATCTCCACACAAATCAACCAAGAGACTGCACTTTTGTCTCATAGCTACATGCAAAGTTCCCCTGCTGTTCATATTGAAGTTAAGCAACTGATTCAAACTCAGTTCATTTACCGAACTGTAGCCCCGCCTCCCCCAGGTGTTACACAGCTTCCCCAACACCTTGCCTTATATCATGACCTTCCACTATTCAAACAATTCCAGACATAGTGCTCTCCTTGAGACTTGCATGAGCATGAAAAGACCCAGATAAGAGAGGAGAGATACCCACTCATCTTTGGGAACAGGATGCCGTTATTGACACACTTCCTGTAAAACCTTCTCAGTACCAAACACTTTATTTAATATACATTTTTGCTAAAGTGATAGTGAAGCGTGTTGATGAAATTCTTCTATTTCTATAACCCCCCCCCCCCCCCCCAAACATCAATTAAACCAGCTTGCAGAAGCCTTGTTTCCTCTCCACAGAGATGCTGTTTAACGAGGCTGTGCAGGAAGCTGATTATAAATGCCATGGGAAGGACATACCAGATAATAACATTGTGACCTCAACTAAATGCCAGCTGCTCAGAGAGGATGGTCTAAACAGAGAGGAGATAGAGACGCACAGACATGCTCATGTGATCGTCCTACTGCAAACTAAAACCACCAGCAAGCAGAGGGAGAATAAACTGCCCGGAAATATGATTCCCTTCCTCAGGGGCTGGCTGCTGGACCACCATCACAAGCACTTAATAAAGAGAGTTTTGCATTTTTCATTTTGCTTGTTTTACTGCACACTGGAAGGACAAACCCAGCTAAAACTGATCTCCAAAAGGCTAGGGCATATTTGTTCTTTCCTTTTTTTTTTATTACCTTGAATCTGTGCTTTCAAGCTCTGGCACCAACTATTGATACAAACACACAGTGCTGACTGCGAAAGAGTTCACCCTGCGTTTTGAAAAGCATTTTAGAATGAGAAACCCATTTGTGGGCAGGCAATTTGAAGAGTTTAGACCGAGCTGCAACAGCACACAGCCTTTCTCTTTGAGAGCGGCGAATGAGCACGCCTGTAGAACCCACTCTGGTAGAGTGAAGATCCTGTAAGAAAGAACGGCTTCTTCTCAACAGGAGGATGTCGCAATTCACAAGCCACAAAACTACTGGTCACAGAGCAACTGGTCAATTGAGAAACATTAATAGCAGCTAGTGTACAGTAGAAACATTTATATTTATAAACATTAAACATTTATATTTATAAACATTAAACATTTATATTTGCCAGGTCAGTTGCACACTAGCAGCTGCGTGTAACAATAAATTTGATATTTAAGTGCATTCCTCTGTACTACATACATACACAAATATATTTTGCCCTGTGTAGGGTTTGGAAATGCAACATGGCTCAGCTTTGTGACTAACAGGGTCCTGATTCAGAGAACGATGGATATATTATTCCCTGCAGTCTGGGGGTAAACGGTCAGCTCAGAGAGCCAAAGAGCTTTTATACAAATGCCTGTTAAAAACAACAAATCAAATAAAACACAAAGAAAAACACACAGGGTGGAATTTGTATAATTTTGTATAGCTTGTCTGTTACGGCCTAAAATAGACAGTAAATAGCAACCAAAGGCCTTACATTGGTTGCTAGGAAACCAATAAAACTAAATAAAAAAAGCGAGTGACCTTGTTATTACTGTTCTCAGTAATCATCTGATAGCATCACTGAACAAACCTGTCTGTGAAATGTCAAGTTAGGGCTGACTGGTTTTCTCAGCCTCCACCATTTTCCTGCAATCCAGAATAGTAATCCACTATTTTTTTTTTTTCCAGAAGGGGCGTAAACGTTCAGATCAGTTTTAAAATAAGATATATATATATACGCACACACGCACGCAGTTCATGATTTACTACTGAATCAAGAATCAGGTTTTCCAATCAGATTTCGATATCCTCTCTCCATGTACTTTCAGCAGCAGATCCACAGTCTTCCTGCTTCCCTCACGCTCCGTACCTCTTCCAGCCTGCAGCAGTAGCAGGTTATAACTGGCTCGTACTGTACACGGATCACACTCTCCTGCATCACAGGGAGGCTAGACAGGTTTTTCAAGCACCACTACTGGTTACACAGCTCATTTTCAACATGGTCTTACAAAGGAAATATGTATTTTAAAAACACATATCATTTTATCAACACACCCCAATCAGCAAATTGACTTAATTTAGGATACAGTGGTTTCAATTGAATTCCAGTAGTGACAGGTAGCTGCTCTTTGTTGGAGCCACATTTATAACCCTAGGCCTGCTTGTTTACTAGCAGTGCAGTTTCATGCGACAATAACAACAAGGCCTTGTGCTAGATACAAGCTCTTACTCCAGAGTGAACCATTTCTTTTGATGACAAAACAAGCATCAAAACTCAGGTGGTGTTTTTGAATATGTAGGTCCTTTTTTCGAAGAGACTGCCCGATTCCATGCCTGCTTAACATCGACACTGAAAGCAGCAGTAAACGAAATAATGTGGATGCATCATTTTTTCATGGTCGCACTGGAAACGGTTTAGAAAGGGTTAAAATAAGCCCAGAATGAACTCAATTGCAGCTATTAAAGAATCTAGAATAATAATTAAAAAAAAAAAAAGTTTCAGGTTGGATTTTTGGTCAACACAATGTGACCACATATCTCAACCAATGGTCAAAAAAACGAATGGATCAGTTTCTTAATGACACCAACATGTACTGTACACAGACTTGAGAACTGTGATGATGTGAAATCAAGGTGGGGCAATACTTCACATGGAAGGAATCACAAAAACCTATAATTTAGGGAAGTGATGATCTCTAACAAGTGCACCTTCAACTCTGTGGTCACTGCTGTACAGTTGCACAAGCAGATTAAACTCTGTCATGTTGAGTTTACAAAACAAAACGCTTTGGCTTCGAACAGACCTGTCAATTTACAGACGTGGAACTGATCAAACATAACAAATAATTATTATTATTTGTTTATTTTGCATTTTAAAACAAACAAAAAAAGGACAAGAACAGATTCAACTCCAGTCATAAAAGAACCTCAAAACTTTCACACAGCCTGGCTGAGTCAGACTAACTACAGAACCCCAACTGCAGGTATTGTTCTTTTCAATTTCAGATGGTGGTTTGGAAAGGTTAAATGAAGGCCAAAAACACAGAATAAAATGCCCGTACAACCCTACTGTGAGAACAGGCTTTAAAAGGAATGGGTGCAGTGCTGTAGCAACGGCAATGGCATGTCTCAACTCACACTACTGTACTAAAACACAGCACTACAACTAGAAACACTTGCTAAAGGAAGGCAGGCTTGGGCAAGACACTGCTGCTGGTGTTCACTGCACTGGTTAACTGAGACCTATTTTCAGACTGGTGAGCTTTTCTGTTTGACAACATTTTCTGGTTATTAAAATGACTACAAACCTTAGCTATTGTCACGTGCTGTATTATTATTATTACATTCCTGTTCAATACCATTCCTGTTCAAACGGTCCTGATCCAGTCCCTCATTATCAGGAGCTTCAGACGCAGTGCAGTATACACAACTCCAATTAAAACTTAGTTTACATTTTCAAAATCGCATCAGCATTACAGAAGCGAGGTCATGTGGGCTTACTGGAGCCAGCTCTTTGGAATCGCTTTGCTGGGTTACGTTTCGAAAGTGAAATGATCATTAACAATGATAAATGACAATTGTGATGTACTGATAACACTGGGAAATGGATGAACATTTGAGGGTCATCTGTCAGCTGGAAACAGACCTACTGCATATGAATGCCTGCCAGGACACAGTACACTGTGCAGCTTTTTACAAGCAATGGCTTAAGAGGAGTAACCAGATAAAACTGCAGTTAATGATGGAGCTCAAGTTTAATATCAGGGGCAGGGTGTGTTCATCTTTGTCATGCAACAATGCACTGTACACAGCATCAAGACGTAGCAAACAAGAAGCCTGTTCCTTAGTATATACACCCATACATACAGATAACCACATTTCCTTTATTCAGGTCATAACAGCACTTCTCTTGGGCTCCCAAAACAAATAATTGCACCTGACATTTCTTTACCACCGAGAAGCACGGTGATGGAAAGCTCGTGGGCTCAACATGGACCGAGATGCATGTATGTAACTCAGTCGTTTCTTCCTCCAGAGCTGGGAGGAGCAGGGAGACAGGGGTCTGGCCCCACTGGGAGCTCTGTGTTTGGAGGTCTGGAGAGCTACTGGGTGACTGATAAACCATTGCACTCAGTCTACTGACTGCAACACGTAAATTAACAGAAAAAAGGAAACATTAAGAAATATGCCAAAAGGAACAGAAGTGAGAAGGATATCACATTACTGTAGAAGGAACCTTTCATGCAGATTATTTATGGACTTGTTAAATGCCATTTGGTTAATACAGTATATTATACTTTTATATTTACAGTATCTTGACTACAACTCTATGCATTTCAATACATAAAGAAAAGCTACTTCTTTACAATATCTGTAACAGCTTATCTACACATACATACATAATTGCATGCATAACTGCTTCCATATACAAACCAGAAACACGTCCAATATGTAGCACAAACTGGGCTGTCCCTCCTGTTATAACTGGTTCATTTGTTACATTAAGTGAGTGACGCCTAATCTGTACAATTAAGGGCAATACAGCTGCACGTATAACTTGGACTGTTGCACCTTGACCCGACTGAAAACAGCTGTATTTCCTAAAGAATTCAACCCCGAGCTCCTGAAGGCATGAGAGGCGGCGATTATTGAGGTATGATTAACCTTGCAGCCTTGTCTCATGACTGACTGTCCCTGGTTATCACGCCCTACGTACAGTAAAGCTACCGCAGCAGGTGTTAGTATTTTCTTGTGTGGTATATATACACAGGAAATTATTAGTTATTTTCAGTGTATCTCACCTGATCAGGGGACCCATTTGAAGCAAGTGTATCAGCAGTACTAGAGGTCGGTCCCGCCCCAGGTCCCGGTGGATGAACGTCAGTGCTAGCTGGATCAGAACAGACGGAACCAGCGTGAACGTGATGGTCAGGCCCAACCAGAAGGGGTCATCGGACCAGCTGTAGTGATAGCACAGCACCGCCGCGGTCACGAACTCGGCAAAGTACAGCGTGGTGGCTATCAGGATGCTGAAAGGTGGTCTAACATCCGAGCCGGAGTGGAGCGCATACCCATTCTGGGTGGGAGGCTGCTGGTCCACGATTTCTTCTTCGGCTCTCTCACACATTTTTTCCATTTCACCGAAATAAATATTTCTAGGTCTTTTAACTGAAATAAACAGTTATACGCTTTTTTATTTATTTTATTTTTTTATAATATCAAATAGTGAATTTTGTTTCAGAACTTTGATACTTTGAGGTTTCTGAATTTTCAGAAGTAAAAACTTGCCTGGCAAAACAAAGACCACTTGTCAAATTACAACTCAGGGAAAACACCACGATTCGCATATATGCTACGTTGAACAAAATACGCATCTGCAATAACAGTTCAGTCGATATTTTCAACAGACACAGTTCCACCCAAAATAGCAAACAAAACAGTTTCTTCAGCAGATAAACATAACTGAACATCGTTTCGAGCCTTTTACAGCAGCTCCTTTCCCACACGTGTCGCCGGTACTTGGACAAAACACGAACACATCACTGACGAATCCCGCTGGCAATTCAAAGTGACGTAAAGGGCTAGCAGCCCCCATTCACACATGTTAAATTCAACAGCCATCTGCGAGTCCGTTTGCATTACCGTGTTCCGCTGAGTTTTCATGCAAAGCTTCAAAGCAGCGACCAGTTTAAATTACCTGTTGTGAGCAAGTGTGTCTGATCTACAAGCTCAGTGTGTCTCCCGGGTCCTGGTGCTCATAAGGTATTGAGGTCTCTTATAAAGTCCCATCATTTAGTGACAGTGTACCGTCATAAGGTAGGTTAGGGTAGGATAGGTTATGGAATAAAAAAACAGGATTTCCTTTACATTTCGCGGACCTGTTTAAACATGAAATAAACTTAAGTATATAATATTTCAGAGCACTATAAATGCCTAATAATAGTGGGGGGAGGGGGGAGGGTTGAGGGGGAGCGCCGCCGATTCTGTACTTCACTTGTACAATATTGAACTGTTTTGCTCCTATTAATATATAGAGACATACATGCGTATAACCCATACAATAGGGATCACAGACTCCTAGAACCTGGCACTTACCTCTATATATTTTCAATTCCTGACACTGGAGGTGAAAGTGTGTTCTGTGGCAAACAACTCACACTATTAGCCGCCATCTGTGTTTTGACCGCCGGTATGGCGCTGGGTCATGTGGGTGAAAACCCTCAATGGAATTTCTCCAGACGTTTGACTAACTTTGACTGGTCTGTAAGATCCCTTCATGGGCAGTAGAGCCACTAGGCGCACATAGAGCAAGTGCTGCATAGAACTGGACTGAGGCACAGGCGGAAAAACAGGAACTTGAGCCCTCATACTAAATCTGTGTTAATAATAATAATAATAATAATAATAATAATAATAATAATAATAATAATAATGACGGCGTTTTAATCAGGTGTGTATTAGTGTAGATCGTACACGTGGTACTAATTTAACTTGACTACAACCAACATATATATTTTTTGTCTGCACTGGCTTTCAAGTTTTCTGCATTATTTATTTTACCAGTCCCTGTAGCCTTTCGTGTGTGATTCTGACGCTAAATAGCGATCGATTGTATTTTCACAAGATGTGCTGAAAACGAGATTGTAGCAACCAAACTCAAAATAACAATGCAGCACTACCTTTGTCCCACCCCTCTACTGTACAGTACAGCTCACAGAAAAGCCAGTACAGGCGCTCTGCCAAACATCGTTGCCATGTGAATAGTAAACAAGAAAGTTAACCGCTTAGGAGTATTTTTTTTTAAAGTTAGTTCTCTAACGAAGTTTTTTTTTATTTTTTTATTTTTTTTTTAGGTTTATTTATTTTTTTCTCTCCGAACTAATCGCGATGACACTAATGAACATCTGGTCTGAATTTCTGCTAGGAAAAATGCATACTAATGAACACTAATGAACTGAATTTTTGATATACAAAATGCATGCTAATTAAATTACCTCACCCGCTGTCTGTACTTCCCCTGTATCAGAAAGTGAGGATTCAGTGTTAAAAGGGCTTGCCATAGACCACAACTACGGGGTGGTAATGCATTATTTATATAACATCAGGTTTGCAGGTATGCTAATATAAACACAGACAGAGGAGCAAAATACAGCAACATGTCACAATATTGCACATCATAAACTAGCTTGCATTAGGACCAAGAGCGAGCACAGATGACGTGTCTCTGAAAGTGACGTGCAGCAACGTGTTTTACTTGTACACACACACACACACACACACACACACACACACACACACACACACACACACACATATATATATATATATAAACGATTCTCAAAGAGATTTGCCTTTATATATAGGTAATTAAGTGCGGTACTGTACGGTACGTGATTTTGCTTTGTTATTTTACACTATTGGAAACAAAATAAATAAATAAATACATAAATAAAAAATAACTAAAGTAGTAAGTACAGTGAACGTCAAAAAGCAAATCCCATTTTTAGAAGCTACGTAGTCAGGAAAATGCAATTTTAACATCTTCCTACTGCTACAAATGCAGCTGCAGCTGAGCGTTTTGCTGACCAGTGAGCGAGCTTCAGTGCCAGGGAATGTACACACTGTCTGGCACAGAAGTTGTCAGTTGGCAGGACTCTAAAATAAGGTACCGGCTGTAATGCAGCTGCTACAAACGTGTGTGCTGTCGTGTTTCCTGCAAACCCCCAAAGCAGCAATGTACTACTAATAACACTGCTGCAGCACAGAGCCATATTGTATGCTTACTCTATTGTGGGCTAAAGCTGAAGTGCCTAATTAACTCAAATACAGGCTCGTTAGTAAAACACTGGTGGCACTTAGTATCCTCCACGGGGGGTATTGATGGATACGTTTTAGAAACCGGTCACGCTAGGGATACAAGGCCTGCTAAGTCTGCCTAAATGATGAGTGACATGTTTTCTTTCATTTATACCTTCAGTAACAATGGCCCATTGAATTGATTTGTGCCTTGGAAAAGGTATTTCTGAATTTGATCACCCTTTTGTTTCACAGAGACATTAGACACCACGGGACAAAAGGTGTTTTGTTTTATTCACAAGTGTCTGCCTCCCTCTTTCTGGTTCGTGTGAATGTGAAGCAAAGCACTCAGCTATCCATTTTACACCAGGTATCGATTTACAACTGCTGTTACTGGAGGGCAGGTAACTTGTAGGCGCCAGTCCTGTGGCTGGAACCCACAACCGTCAACTGCTGTTAAGGGCGTGAGGACGAAAGATAGAATTCCCAGAGCTAGCACTGGCTGGCACGCAGTGCTGTATTCATGAAGCTGTTTAACATGCTGGCAGAAAAATGTGGCGACTAGCTGATGCTTTGTAAATCTATAAACCATAGTGTAGAACACTCCCATACAGATATTCAAGGAGTCCCCTAGTAGGATTCTAACCCTTCACCCATCTTTTGTCTTTCGTATCAGTTAATGTACAGGCTGCTGCACATTACCAGCTGCTGCAGATTCATAGCCTAGTGTTTTTGGCAGCAAGTCTGCCTGCCCTTGGGACAACCCTTCTAGAGAAACACCCTCTTTTCAAATTCAATTGAATCTGCAATGTGTGTGTGTGTGTGATTTATCAGGCATCTGGCTAAAGTAGGGATTGTTTTTATAGAGCAAACACAGGGTGACACAATCACATTCCTACCAGCCATGTTAGCTGAACCACTACCCAATACTGTAGGGACGGGCAGAAAACAATTGACCAAAAGAGAGTTAAAGTAGCCTTCTGTAATGTTGAGTGTCACGACTGGCACTAACCATTTGATACCAGCACTATATGGCTATTGATATTGTAACAGCTATCAGTGGACTAATCTACCTTTCTCGTTGTATGTTTTTGTTTTTTTTTACAGATGAAATAAATGTGTAAAACTTCTGCAAGTGCCCTTAAAAGGATTTTAATTTGGTAGTGACAGTTATGTTAGAACAAACAAGAAGAACTAGGAAACCACTGCTCAGGCAGAGGCTGCTTACCTTATACAGCAGTGCAGAATATTTGGAACAAGGCAGCCTCTGAATTCCTCTGACTCACTGTCTTTCTGGCACTGTTTTGATCATATTTGCATATTAGGCTTGTCTGTCACTTCTCTGTATAGAGCCAGTGAGCTTAGCTTTCCCTTCGATTCAATTAAAATGTCCCTGTTCAAAGATGTTCAAAGTAGAGTAGCCCTGCCTGCATTGCAAGGATTTCCTATGTTAACAGTTCATGCATTAAATGTACAAATGTAACAGATTGTGTGTGTGTTAAATTACTTGCCCATCTACTATTCCTTTCCATTCAAACCTTCAAGCATCCCGGTATTGGGTCTATTCATGCATTTATCTCCCTTTTAATCTTATATATATATATATATATATATATATATATATACTATGAATAAATAACACTAACAATCTATATCATGGCACCAATAATAAATCACATTTAAAAAGATTAGTTTTCCACCCCAATCAAAATGTATCTGCTATAATGGATTCACCAGTACTTTTGATTCTATTACTCATTAAAACAAACACGTTGAAAACTAATATCAAGTCAGATGCTTGGTTGGCAGGAGTTTCAGTCAGAAGGTGCAGGTAAATGCTCAGCTACCCCTCCAGAAGGACTCACACACATTGCAGACTCAACAAATCCAATCACTGCTGCCGGCTTGTCCTAATGACGGGGTTTCTGGCTTATTTCCCAACCCCTGGAGATAATCCTGTAACAGTATCTGCATTTTCAAACAGTGCCTTCATGACTCACACTTTACTGAGATAGGACTCTTACAAGGAAAGCATCAGAACCTTCACTTTGACTGCAGTGAAGCCCCTTTGTCTTGCTCTGTAGGTCTGACTGCAGTACAGGCACATGGTTTTCTCTGCTCATTCGCTTCCCGAGTCACAGGGATTAGAGCCCCACATAGACGTGTATAAGGTACATGTTGGATGTTATGCAGGAATTCAACCTGGCATTGTGGTAGGAAAAACTGGCTTTACCTGTGAAAGTCACAAATTCATTCTTGGAAACAATAGCAAAACGTGCTTGTAGAATGCTGTTGTGTTATTGAGAGGCCAGTTTAGCACCCCTTTAAATCAAAAACAGGCTGATATGTTTTAGTACATAAGAATATTTACTAGAACCCCTGGAGAAATATCAATAGTAGTTTTTTTGTAATACATGGTACCAAAAGATGCAACCAAATTCCATATAGTTTCAACAACAACAACAACAACAACAACAACAGCAACAGCAATACCGTAATAAACACACAATTCAAATGTAGTTAAGAAAGGCAAGAGCAACACCTTGTGGCCATAGACAGTGCTGCTGGTTTTATTATTATTGTACTGTATATAAAAAGAAAATAAAGTGTTTTCTCTTTAAATAGATAATTAGGTCAGTTATTTTGGTGTGACTATTTCAGGTAAAAAAGCAAAACAAACAAAAAAAAACACCAGCTTTGAAATGAAGAATTCTGATGAATTTCCATGTTTTCATAGGGAAAAAAAAACTACTACTAATAACCAGTGTGTCTTATTACTCCAACCTGATAAATACCTCTTACAGTCAAGGCAGATAAATAATGGAATTAGGTCAGAGCCAATGGGTGCTCTGGGAAATGTAGTCCTCTCAGGGCATCACTGTAATGAGTCAGTAGCCTAGGGACTACAACTCCCAGAGAGCACCTGTAAATTCAGACCAGGCTGGGATTAGTGAATTATTTAAAGGAAGATTAGATTTAGCAGGACAGTGCAATGATTAGAGCAGACTGGCAGGGGACAGCTGCATGGCAGCCGATATTCAACTGTAAGTTAACTGAGCTGTTTTTTATTTCACCCTTGTTAGTTAGTATTGGTAGCACATTAGAAAGACTAGTCTGTAAGGCTGAGTAACATGCTTGTTAAGTGTGTAATATGAATTGAATACTTGGCTCAATTGAAAAGCACATAATATTTGAATGTGAAGTGCAATGACCATTTGAGCGCTTGTTGTTTATTGTAACGTATTACCACCTAGGGCACACGTATAAAAAGCAAAACTTTGACTCAAAAATCAATTCAAACTACCTCAACCAAGCGAAACTTTTGAGCATTGCTTCAGGAACTAACTATTAAAAAAAGGCAGCATGCTAATCTCAGGGTTTGACGCATGTGTCCTAAGTGGTTTCTCAGTGCTTTGTTAAGAGCTTATGGACGGTGTCAGATGTCTGCTGAAATCCTGTTTATCCCCTGAGCAGGTACGCCACAGGGAGCTGTTCTGTGAGCTTCCTCTAACAAACTGTCCCTCTCCCTGCCAATACACTGTACTGCATCACTACCTGGGAAGCCCTTTATAGAAGTGCACTATGGTAAATCTGCAGCATTGTTCTGTCATGCTATTTGCATGACTATACTCTTCTCATGGGCTTTACCATGCTTATCTGTGTTTTACCATGCTTCAGTATCCCTATACTGTCCTTCAATGCTTTTAGCACTGTAAACTTTCATTAGGGCAAGGGCACAGTGGATTTTATTCAGTACCGTATTCCAAGCACCTTATGCACAGACAACTTTAATATAGATCTAGAATATTGAGCTTGTTAATATTTTGCATTTTTTGTTTTTTCATATGGCAAGCTAACAACGACCTCTTTTTGCTTTAGATTTATCTAGTTTAAAATCTGTTTTTTTTTTTTTTATTTTAGATATAGATTAAAGAGGAGATGTTGGCCCTTTTGCTGGCATCCTCCCACCATGTTCAACCTGATGAGCAACTGCTGCAGCTGGATCTCCAAGCTGCAGGAACCAGTCAGGTACCGTCTTCCATTGAGGTTACATGAAATAGATAAGAACTTGGATGGAACAAGGTGTTAGGCAGTCACCACTGCTCCCCAGCACATGAACAGAACACACTCCAGGCTCTTTTGTTTGCAGTGACGCGATCTCTGCGACAGAGTTTCCACTAGAAATGATTCATGGGGTTCTTTAGCGTTGTACAGGGTTTGTTTCCAGGTAGGCTTGTACTATAACCTTTGCTTTTAGAAAGACTGTTTAATGTATATTTCTGCCATACAGGAAAGTCACTCTGCTCGTGGTGGGTCTTGACAATGCAGGCAAAACATCCACAGTGAATGGGATCCTGAAAGGTATTTATAATAATTATATGAAAACAACTTGGACTGGATTTTTCTTTGAGTCTGCATTCTTTAACTGTATTGTCACAATGTAATAGAAGTTGGGTATGGAAACACTTTTACCATGGAATGGAATATCACAGGAGTAGCAGAGTATCTGCATCTACATTTTAGTGGTAAAGTAAAATCTCAATGTCGGAGCAGCAGGGCCACTTCCAATGATCAGAAACATCATAAAACCCACTACAATGTGTATGCCCTTTATCTCATAGTAAGAAACAGTTCATTAAACTGACTAGCAACGTTGTGTAGCTTGTATTTACTGCCACCTAGTGGTTATTGTAGCTGGTCACGGTTGCACTCAGTAACATGTAGTATTCCAATGTATAAAACATTTCAACCCTGTACTTCCCCACTCCCAGAACCCCCAGGGGACAATGCACCCACTGTGGGCATGGCCAGGACTGAGCTGAAGGTGGACCAGTTCGAGGTGGTGCTGGTGGAGCTGGGAGGAGGGGTGCAGACGCGGGGGCTCTGGAAGCAGCACTGCAGAGAGGCTCATGGGATTGTCTTTGTGGTGGATTCGAGCGACACCCAGAGGATCAGAGAGGCTAGGGAACTGCTGACAGACATGCTGAGGCACCCAAAGGTGTCAAGGAAGCCCCTACTGGTGTAAGAGCCAACGCAGAATGACAATACCTGTAAAACTGTAAACACTCGGGTAACTCAATGATGCTATTCCAGATTTGTGTTAAACTGCATTCTAGTGTCAACTTGTATTTAATTAATCAAAACAGACTTCAAAAGCTTTCTGTAACTCCTTCTCTAACTTTTTCTTTCTATAACTCATGAATACAGACTAACATAGATGCAATTAAAGATACCATTCCTTAAATCAAGGAAACACCAACGCACTTGTCATACGATAGTTATAACTCGAGGATACATCACATGCAGCCCTATATTTATTGCTGCAGAAACAAAGAGAGAGAAATTGAACGTGGCTGTTGATGGCCCAGTAGCCTGTGTTGATGGCCCATTATCCTGTGTTGATGGCCCAGTAGCCTGTGTTGATGGCCCAGTAGCCTGTGTTGATAGCCCAGTAGCCTGTGTTGATTGCCCAGTAGCCTGTGTCGATTGCCCTGTAGTCTGTGTTGATGGATGGACTGCTGTTTGTTTCAGGCTGGCTAACAAACAGGACAAAGCCAACGCCCTGCTGGAGAGCGAGCTCATCGAGGTGCTGTCCCTGGAGAGGCTGGTGAACGAGAGTCAGACGCTCTGCCACATTGTGAGTGTGCTGGAGAGCCAGGTGCAACGACTGTTACCTGCATAACATGTCATGTGTTTCTGCACTGATTATGTGCTTCCTAAGTGTTACAGCAAAACTTGAGCTGGGCACTGAAAGCTATGCCCCACAGTCAGCCTAAGGGAGTCCGATCAGAAGCTGGACTACTTAATAAGCATGGCAGATAATGATCTAAGCATAAATAACAGAGAAGCATGCAGAGAACCATGTAGAGAACAATGGAGAGAACCATGCATAGAAACAAACAAAGAACTATGTAGAGACCCATGTAGAGAACCATGCAGAGAACCATGCAGAGAACTATGCATAGAAACAAACAGAGAACTATGTAGAGAACCATGTAGAGAACCATGAAGAGAACCATGTAGAGAACAATGCAGAGAACCATGCAGAGAACCATGCATAGAACCATGCATAGAAACAAACAGAGAACTATGTAGAGAACCTTGCAGAGAACCATGTAGAACATGAATAAACAGGAAATAAATGAAATATTAGGAAAATGCATTAGTTATACTGTTTTGAAGAATTACAAGTTTGATTGTCATCAACCTTTTTAAACGTGGTTGTTACAGAAGTCTTTAAATAAAGTTTTGAGCCAAGGTCCTGATGGCAATATTTAATGTTAATGGGTTTGTCCTTGCAGGAGCCGTGCTCTGCCATTGCGGATGTGTGGCGCTGGTCGGACAGGAATAGGCTGAAGGGACTGCGCTGGCTGCTGCGTGCGGTCACCCTGGACTACAGCAATCTGTGTGCGCGCGTGGCGAGAGACACTGCCCAGTCGGTGGGCTGGGAGGAGAAAGAGCACAACAGGAAGGGCCAGCGAGGGCGCAGCAAGCCCAGGGATGACAGGTGAGCACACTGTGACCACAGCAAACATCCAATAGGGGCTCCTAGGGGCTGGGGGGCACAGTAAGACCTAAGGGTTAGATGGCACGGTAGGCCTTTTCATTTATCCACTGTCAGCCAGGGTTTGAACCATAACTATTTATACTAGGTTCTGTGAAATGAATCCTGCTTCACCTCCTGCGACAAGTCAGAAATGAAGGAGTGGGATTACAGGGGCTTCATTGCAGTACATTAACATCTAGTGACAAACAGAAAAAAAAGATATGTTTAAAAAATAAAACATAACAGTAAGTTTATATCTTTATACTTGTTAGCTTGTGTTCTTTGTTCAGCAACATTCTTGTGCTTTTATGCAGAGTTCAAGGCAGCCAAACTGAACTTCCCAAGACAGACAATTCCCAGCAGTGGGGGTACAAGCCCTTGCCCAGTGGGAAACTGCAGCCCATTCGCACCATCATTAAAAAGGTATGCAGGGTCCCACACTGTCCCTTGTAAAAACAACTGCAGGGGAATATGGCAAGGGAAATAGTCGCACTGGAATAGCTGTTGGGGCGAGCTGTCATGGAGTGAGATCCATTGCTCGTCACTATATGGACAGACAGACAATAATAATAATAATAATAATAATAATAATAATAATAATAATAATAATAATAATAATAATACATTGTTTACAGAAGGAAAATAAACTAAAAAACCGACTGAAAAAGAAAAAGAAGGTGCAGATAGAGGACGCGGAGGAGAATGAGAACAAGCTGCAAGAAAGCTTGGATCAGAGCTGGCAGAAAGAAGGGAAAGCCAGCGGGGCTACCGGCTCTGTGTTGCCTAGCAACAGGGTGGGTGAAGTGCTCAGTAAGAGCCCGAAAAACAGCGAAGAGGTCCAGGAGCGACCACACCAACTGAGTACAGAAGAATCGCCAAAAAAGGGTATTCTAAATTTTAAGCACTCTCAAGCTGTTAGTTTCTCATTTTGACAATTTAAGTGGAATATTCCTCCTTAAAATAACCAAACAAAAACAAAACAGGAGTTAATTAAATAACTGTAATCGATTCGATGCCGCCCCAGCTCCCTCCCCCTCCCATTATTAAGACAATCATGCACGCTCTGTTTGATGTGTAACCCGAGCTGCTGCAGTCTGCTTAATCTGGGGCAGGTGCAATATAATATAATAGTTTTTCATTTCAAATTTAGAAAAACTACAAAAGAAGAAGAGAAAGACAACAAAAAAGAAAAATAAAATAAATACTGAGAAGACCCCAACACACCCGCAGCAGCCTGTGGACCTTTCTGCGACATTTGGTACGTTTTAGCAAACATTAAGAGATAGAAAACGAAAAATTCACAAAATTAAGCATGAATGAGCAAAGCGTTTTGTTTTTAACTTAAGTACACCTGCGTTGTTCACTAGTGTTGCTGGGCTACCCCGTGAATACCCCTCCACAATATTGTAGACAGCTGGGGACACTGTTCAGTGTAAAACATTCAAACGTTGTGTTGTGTTTTCTTTTCACAGATCTCTACCGAAAAGCTATATTGTCCCTCAAAGCCAGACAAGAACAGAATCAACGAGAAGGGAACATCACTTAAGACTTAACTCAGCAGCCTTGCCCTGCTACTGTCCCTGCTTCCAGCCTGCACATCCAAGATCAGCAATGCATCTCTCTAATGCCTTGTTTTCATAGACAAAGGAAATCCGATAGTCCCCCCCCCTTTCCCCTTTCTAGTAGTGTGTGTGTGTGTGTGTGTGTGTGTGTGTGTGTGTGTGTGTGTGTGTGTGAGAATAATGGTAACTATAACATCATTATTTTCAAAATAAAGTCTAACGCCACGGTAAACAAACACAATTTACATTTTATATGAAGCAAACAAACAAACACAAAACAATAATAAGACGAGTCCTCTGTGGTTGGTATAGATGGCACCTGTACTTTCTGATAACTTAACACTTTGTTGTAAAGATTTAATACATTGTTGCAATTAAAGCTACAATAAATGAAACTGTTTATTTATGGAAAATGCTGACACTTAATTGAAGCTTTGTTTTCTTTTGGAGAATGTTGGTTTATCTGTAGTAATAAATATGTGTGTCTGATTTGGAAATCAAGCAAGACGTTTTATAATTTGTCTATCAACAACTCAAAGCGTTCAGTATCCAAGAGCCCGGATCTGCTGGATGATCCCTTGTGATTTTGGACCCAGCGGTGCTTGGCTGCTGTCGTGCCAATCCCTTCTCAGCTCTATTCTATTATAGCGTCGAGTTAAACAGGAGCCTATAGCCCCGTACGAGACACAGAGAGAGGAAGGCTCGCTGTACAGACACAGGAGAAATGGCTTTGCCGAAGACGATTACCATTGTAGCCCTTTCCATGGCTTTGGGGCTCTTCTTTGTGTTCATGGGAACCATCAAGCTCACCCCAAGACTGAGCAAAGATGCGCACAGTGAAATGGTAAGTGGAAATACCAAATACAAAATTAACACGATCTATATATACCAGTATTTTATAAGCGTCGTTTGGAACACGATGATAATGCAGTATACATCTCCAGCCTCGAATTAATAGAAGGGTGTTTGTGTATTTTAATTTCAAATGAAAAAACGTGAATGTAGCACACGTTTGAAAAAGTCTATGTACATCCTATGTTTTTTTTAAATGTATTATTTGTGTCTCATTTATTTATTTCACATTCATTTTATACATCAATGTATTTATTCATATTTTGGTGTTTCTCAAACACACTTTAATTGATTTAAAGAATATGCACCAAAAATCTGAAAAAAACAAAACACATAATGTCAATTTCTTGGTGATAATCATGTTGCTAGGACAATAGCGTCGTTTTCCAGCAAATTATATACTCATAGTCTATAGATACAATGAAATAATAACAATAATAATGCAACTACTTTATGTACTATATATTATAGTCTGTATATAAGAACTCGGAGTGGCATTGTCTACTTCATTAATGTTGCTAAAACGATTTTGAGCAATTTCACAACTGTATTCCGCGCATTGCACAGATACCCACGGGAGCACCTGCCGTGTGCCTTATCGCAGTATTAGACATTTCACACATACCAACCAGTACCAGAACATTCGGATGACTATTGTAAATGATTGCAGTAAAAGGACAAATCTTAACACACTTTTAATTGTATTGACCTGGAACCAGATTCTGAGACTATTCATTTTGAAAGTGATTTAAAAAAAAAAAATCCCAGATTAAGAATTTACTACGCTTTACACAAAATACGACCAGCCGAAAAGAACAATACATTCTGGTATTACTGTATATACTAGCATATTGCAGTTAATTACAGAATGTAGATCGGGGGTGGGGGGCAGATTAACCAGATTGGCAGCTCTGGAGATTGTGTAGTTTTGAAAACAAAGGGGTTTAAACTAAAACTCGACAGTTTGGAAGCATTTGACTTTGAGAATAGATAAACGAGGACAACTGTCCTTAATTCCTCTGTGTCTGAGGGCTTTGTGAGTGCGTTTCCATCAATAGGCCTACTGCAAACAGATTATCCGCCCACAATAGGGTAGTAGGTGCTTCATTTGCCTAGCTGTTATTACCAGTATTTCAAACGTGTGATTTTGGAATGTTGCCCTCATAGTAGACGGGGTTTATTTTTAATTCAAGATAAAACGGTTCCTGCTTAGCACCAAGAAAAGATAACATGAGCCTAAATATAACACCGTGGTAGCTTTTAACATCCAACCAAAGCAAGTGCAGGATAATATTATTTAAATTACACTATAATTTTTATTCAATATACACTCCTTTTATATAACAAGCATCACTGTTTTAATGGGATTCTCAGTTATAGTTATGGTACCACTAATTGATGTTGTTTAGTTGTTAAACTTGCTCTTCCTCACCTTGCTTTCCTTGTGCCCGTTACAGAAACGAGCCTATAAAAGTTACGCCAAGGCTCTCCCGGCGTTGAAGAAGATGGGCATCAGCTCCGTTCTGCTGCGGAAGATCATTGGCTCAGTGGAAGTGGCATGTGGCATTGTGTTGACCCTGGTCCCAGGGAGGCCGAAGGATGTGGCCAATTTCCTTCTCCTCCTGGTCATGCTAGCCATTCTGTTCTTCCACCAGCTAGTGGGGGACCCCCTCAAGCGCTACGCCCACGTTTTGGTCTTCGGGATCCTGCTTACCTGCCGGCTACTGATCACCCGACAGACCGAAGAGCGGGCAGAGAGCAGCGAAAGCAGGAACGGACAAGCAGAGGCACAGGAAAAGAATAAAGTGAAGGTGTCCTAGTCTCCAGACCCCCAGCCTGAGCCCCATCGAGACGAGGCACGGCAGTCATTAAAAGAGACCGTAATCATCAAAGTGAAGCTGCAGCTTTCCTGTCCAGGAGACTTGTCAGTTTCTCCAGATCGTTAGTTCTCCCCTGAACATTTAAAATAGCTTAAGTCTCCTATTTTAAGAACATCTTACCACCTTTCTATATATATTTCTTTTTCTGTACGCACACAAAAGTTTAGATAACAAACATGTCTCTTATTCACATGCTGCTTTGTAGTTTACATCTTGAGTTTTGGTCTTTAAAATACTGATAGTATCAAGGGGATATTTTTTGTTCAGCTGTACAGTCATTTCTAACCAATGTCTTTTAAACATAGCAAACACATGTGAAAACACAGAATTTTCTCAAAAAGGAACACTGTGACTTTATACACAGCTTAGATACAGATGTTTCAAAAAGAGACAGTTAAGAACATGCTTTTGAAGGCACGCTGTATGTTCCTGCTTGTGATCTTCTCCCCTCATCTCCCCTCTTGGTACTGCATCCCTGTAAGTCTGCACACTGCGGTAAAGGGATGTTCCCCTCAATCTATTCTAGTTTGTATGCTATATGGGAGTGAAATTGACAGTATGTCGAGTCTGCAGCTTTGTATCTAATAAATTGCTTTAGTGTCACAGAAATGCATTTCCAGCTTTACAGTTCAGTTCCTGCATTGATTGAAAAGTGAAAAAAAAAAGCAATTTGGCTGTTGCTGCTGTTGGAGGACTTTAATGTAAAGCTTTAAATGCAATTTTATGCCAAAGCAAAAAAAAAAATGTACATATTGTTTTATGATTGCTGACCTGAAACTGCAATTTATCAGCCTTTGGTTTGATAGAGGAAGTTGCTGGCAAATAAACACTGTGAACAAACATCCAGACAGGAAGTGTTGGTTCTCTGATATACAGGTGATGTGATAGCAGACTGAAATAGGGGGCTTGTAATTTCATTGAAATGATACCTGAACACAGATCAATTCCAATAAAGTACCTTATTTCAATTTGAACTGTTGTCAATTTGAACTGTTGTCACTAGAAGAAATCCAAACTGTGTTTGTTTATTTGATGTTTCATTCAGAAAGTTATTCTACACACAGAGCAATATTCACACTGAACGATAACATTTAAAAAAAAAAAAAAAACATTTTCACTGGGACACATCACAGGTGACATCCTTCACTCATTTCAGATCACCAGTCAACAATTAAAAAAAAAAAACACTCTCCCTCACAGTGTATACCAGATGTGCTTCCTTACATTAATAATCAGATTACACTCAAACTCGTATGTCAATTCATATTTCTTTTTTGTGGAAAGCCCTTGAAACAGGCTTAACATGATGACACGTTTGTTTAGAGCACCCGTACATGTTTATGATGTTATTAAAGGTCTTGGTGATGGTGGTCCACTATGAAAGGCGCTATATAAAAAATTAAGATTGATTATAATGAGTAGCTTTTTCCTTGGTACGCACCTGACGCCTACCCTGGCACCATTTGCTCATTCACATGTAGGGTTGCCAACTGTCCCAGTTTTATACAGGTAACAGCTCCTTAGAATTCGGTCCATTTGAGCCAGAATTACCTAAATCTATGTTGTTCAACTGAGCCATACGTTTCTGTTTACTGCTCTTGCATTAACAGGTAATGTTAAACCAGGTAAAAGAGTGTAAATGGTAAGGGCAAATGTGTTTTAAATACGGACCAGGGTAACTCTCAAGCTTGTGAAGTAGGTAGGCTGAATAAATGTTTCACCTACATCTGTCATGGTTTGTCTCTTCGTCAACCCTAGGATATTAAGGAGCTTGACGAGGTCTTCATTCCTGGAAAAGCAGATCATATACCCACTTTGAAATAATAAATGCAGCATACAACACACTGTCTCTTCTTCCCTGTCACAGAAGATGCAAGAAGCAAGTATATTTGGGTTATATTATATTCTAGTTAGTGGGGGTACAGATTGGCAGAAGAAAATATAACTTATTTTTGTCAGCTTTATTCCAGGCCATGTCATAAATGACATGAATAATGATATAATAACATGGTGTCAGAAACATGTTTTAAATCTGGGGAAATTATTTGTGTTATTATAAGAACAGTGTTGTATCCTGTTGATTTGAACAGTTTAGAAGAAAAAGAAATGTCAATGACAAGCGACTAGAAGTCTTTCAATGTCAAAAAGCACAAAACTATATTATTACGAGTGTACACAATTTTGTATATACGCGCTTGTGTGTGCTGGAATATGAACCCTTAATGAACACTCATAATTCATAAATATGTTCTATGTAGATTAGGATGCAAAGGTTCTGAAAAAGTTGCAGTTTTTGCCATGATTCTGCCGCTGTGGCTTCACATTCCCTTCCTTTACACGGACGTGCCCTTACCTAGCACTGCGCATGTTCCACTCCGCTCGTCTTTTCCACTGGATCTACGACGTCACGGTAGGCGCCTAATCACTGCGCCTGCGTAAACGGTCGCGCCTGAGTTTGAATTTTTTTGTGGGGGGGAGGGGCTTGTTTACCTCCATTCCGAAAACTCAGCTCTTGAAAGCCAAAATAAAACACTGCAGAAACAAAACAACTGATATAAAATAGATACAGTTTTGAATACGGCGTAGTTCTGCGTTAGCGATCACCGAGTGTGGAGTGGCTGCTTCTTGAAGATACTGTATGGTTGTTGTTTTGCCTTTTTTCCCCGGTGGTGGTTGAAGAGCTAATGCGTGGACTAGCATTGTGTTTGGACATCGTTTCTACTGAGTATAAAAAAGGAAGACAAAAAAATTCTGAGGTTTTCTTCAGAGACTGTAATTTATACGGGAATACTATTTTCAATGTAAACAGGAGTTAACAATTTACAAATACAAACAGAAAATACTTTGTAACACGAGCTGGGTGCGGCCGCTGCGCAATTAGCGTAAATTCTGTCTACTCTGCTTAATTCCAGTGGTATTTATTCATTTCAATATCCATGTTATTACCGTGAATATATGTACGAACAGCGGTCTCCACCGGTACCTATAAGAATCGTGTGTCTAACGGATGCAATGTAAGCCCCCACCTTTGGTTTTATTTATTTTATTTTTTAATTTTGTTGGACTTAAATGCCAGTGAACGGCTGAGACGATCCAATCATTGAGCTATGCTCAGAAAGTCTGGTCGGGAATCCTCTGGTTCCAGAGCACAAAATGACAGCACATCGTCATTGGACCACAGCCAACGATCGGGCTCGAGTACCAGGCGGAAAAAGGAGGCAGAAGATCCATTACAGTCGGCCCTACTGTACTTTAAAGAAGGTAAGCGTTTAGAAATTATAGCAGTTTAACTGCATGTTTCAGTTACTATCAATAATGTTGCAACTAGCATATTCGTATAAAAGTAAATACAATATGTATAATAATAATAATAATAATAATAATAATAATAATAATAATAGGTATGAAAACACAAGAGTTTGAGTTAAGTCGGTGACAGTAAAGCCAGCCCATCGCACACTGGTTCAGTGTTGGCTACTGCTACCCAAAGATTTGTACTCTACATGTATTAATTATCAAAACATGTCCTGGTCAGTTGTTACAGTTCATTCTACAATGTAAGCCTACTCGACTGTTACATGTTGCAAATATTGCTTCTGTTCATTGTATTGTAATAGTTGGTTCACCCTGCAAACTGCTGTGTAACCAATGGTGCCCACAGAACACCGTCATGGGCAAATGCGTGCTTGTAAACATAATAAGATGGTATGTGTAATATATGTGCTGTTTCTTTGGCTCTGTAAACAGAGAGCGTGCACTGAAATGGGTTTTTGTGTTAACCGTTCAATCCTTGTTTCCTTAAAGTTGAAGCTGGTACTCCATGGCGAGGCAATTATGTCCTGGAGAAACACCTTGACACTATCGAGCAGACAGCATTCAATAAGGGATTACCCCCAGAAGGCATTGATATAATGATAGACTTTGCACTTGGCCTCCGAATGGGTAAGGTGGAATTTCTCAGCTGTATTCACAGATTTTCATGGTCCTTTTTTATAGAATGTTTTATTTGCAGTGATGGTGATATATAAAATATAAAGTTACGCAGATAATAGAAACATTTACTCCTCTTAGAATTGTTTTTGTGTGGCACTATTTTTCAGGCAGTGTTTTGGGTGTGCGGGTCATGAAGTCTCTGATTCCAGCGACAGTGGTACCTCAGAGCGCATTGATAAAAGGAGTGTCCTGGTTCTGTGTGGGAAAGCTGCCCTCAAACTTGCAGGTAAATATTACTGGACTATGCAGAGGTACTGTCCCCTTCTCAAATGGTTCAGGACAGGCGTGCTCAGCCAATTCTAGAACTATGCAGAAGGCATGAACAGCTCTCAAATTCTTTGTCCAATTTATTATTGGATTCAATACAGATTTTTGTTTAAATTAACTGCAAAGAATACTTTGTGGAATCATTTCTCTGTTGGTTATTAAAGGGCTTTTCTCCCATGTTTAGGTCATGTTTTTCCGCTGGTTTATTACTGTGTTTGACCTGGTTGATTCAAAGGAGCAGCTACACTTGCTGTATGGCTTTTTATTCTGTTTTCTGACAGATGAGCACCTGGTAAGAAAACAAGATCATCTTTCATATAAATGGGATAAATTGCTTGCAGTAATAATCTATGCACATTCACAATTCCATATATATTTTTTAACAGTATCTAAATGCTTCTTGATTTAGCCAGACTGGTTGGGGTGCCCTAACAAAGTATCAATAACATGAATATTAATCAATTATACATTTCAAGATTTACAGTGATCTACTGACTATCCAAATGTGCAACCATGGTATATGTTTCTTATTTTCTCGTATACTCTTCCGCCTCCTTTAGTGTCCCTACATCTGCCACTTGCTGTACCTTTTGACCACAAAGGAGAGTGGTAAGTACGACATGCAATTACAGTAACATTTTTATTCAAGGATTCTTCTTAATGCATTGAGCTGCGAACATTTGCAGCACATTTTTTAAACAAATGATTTTAGTGATTTGTTTAACAAAACCCTGTCTCTTTGTTTCCAGTTAAACATTACAGAATAAGAAGATTACTAGACCTTCAGGCCAAAGTGGTAAGTATTATTAGTACATGATACAATGTGGTAGTTATGAAACCAAAAGCCTCCATGCTAAGTGTATCCTGGCATTTCTTTTGTTTTGGTTACTCTTGAAATAATGTAACATTGTTTTTCTTCCTCTTGCAAGGGAAAACAGCCATACCTGCAGGCCTTACTCTCCTTGTATAAAGTTTTCTGTCCTGATTTGGTCACCTTTTCAATGCCAACAAAAATAAAGGTATGTACAGTTCTTGTAATCAGTGTTCTTATTTAAAGAATACAAAACCAGTATAAATATGTTGGCTAAAATGGACTTGCACCAGAGCTGCTGGAATTGAAATGGATCTTGCACAGTATTTGAATCCTATTTTATTTATTTTTTGTTCTGTATTTGACCTAATGGAATGCCTGCTCGGCCATGCTGTTAAGACACTTTCTCTCCTCCCCCTTCGCTACCCAGAGTGCCTTCAAAAATTATGATTCCAACTGGAAAACGGCAATCGCTGCAGTTCAGAAAAAGAACAAGGTGGAAATATTAATGCAACTGCCGAACAACATTGCACAGAAAACAACATCCAGGAAACGGGTATGGACAGGTTTTCCCTATTCTCTTCCTTAGAGATGACCAGAGACTGGCAATAACATTTACTAAAAAAACCCCCAAATAAACAGCAATGCCAATAACATATATTCTTAGCTAAATAAGCATGTTTTTATTTATACATCTTTGCAAAACTATAGTGTCGGAATAAGTATAAGTTAGCTATATTAATATTTATTTCTTAAAGTTTTCCAATAAGGATGGATTGCAGATAGAATTTACCAGTGAATGTGACACCCCTTATTTCAGGAATGTGTGTTGATTAATCTTCTGTTCTCTCTAGAAATGGAACAGCAATTTGAATGTGCCTGTTGTGAGTAGCAGTGTGTCTGAGATCAATGATAAGGCATCGATCAGCTTGTCTAGGAATGCAATGCTTCCTTTAGAGCAGCTCCGCACTTTCTCTCAGCTCTTGCAGAACGTGCACCGCATTGAGGTAAGCTTGTTTACTATTGCTGTTTTATAGGACACTAGTAGCTTCAAATCTACTATACCAGCACTTTAGTGTACGCTACAGTATGAAGGGCTTCAACTGCAGTAACTAAACTGAATGATTTACACTTGATTGTACCAAATTCACAAAGAAGCACAATCTCTGGACCAACTTCTGCAATGAAATAATTTTCATTACTAAAAAAGTGATCTCTATTAAGCAAGAAATATAACACACGTTTAAATAAACTATTAAAGCAACACCAATTTAAAGATTGTTGGATATAACTAAGTTTAATTGATTAGCGTATAGCTCATTGTGTAGTAAGTTAAACTTAGCCTAGTTCATGTTTAAACTTTAAGCCTCTACCAGAGTTTACCATATACTGTGTGAGGTACCGTCCATGGTTGGTGCTCTAAATACTATAGCCATGAGATGGGTCTATTTTATCAGTACAAGGGTGCACTGCCTTTACATGCTTTCATTAATATGGGATTGTGGATAGGTGTTAAGATGAGTGGTTTCGTGGCTGACTGGCAAAGAAGGCAACAGTTTAATTGTTCAGAGTTTGTGGTTCTTGTGGGTTATGTTTTAAAAAACAATATATACTTGGATAAAAGTAATTCCAGCTCATCAGATCAAAGGGTGTTGACTTGCATCAATTAATATTTTTCTGTTGGAAAATCCTCACATATGAATGCATCATGAATGAATAAATGGAGGAAAATCCCTCCCCAGGATGTGGTCCACTTAACTAAAGTGTCCCATGTAAGCATACAAATATTGGTCAGAATAGCTTACAAGTTAAAGGAGTAAAAGAAAACTTTTAACATCCTGCCATTCACAAACGATACCTACTCGTTTGTAAGTTGTGATTTTTTTTCTTTTAGTTTCCAGCACAGATGAGCTCTGTATTGAACTCTCCACTGCTTCTTCATTACATTAACTGTGTAACTGATGACTCAGTGTTTCTCAGACTGGACTATTGGCTGGGTCATGCATTGCAGGAAGGTGAGACTTTTTTTTTTTTTTTTTTTTAACTATATAAGCATTTTATAAAATTTTAGTTTTAATCATCTAATTGTTTTGAGTGTTTTTTTTTTTTCTTAATTTCTAAATGTCCTTGAATGTTAATGTATCATAAACTTAGTGTTTTCTTTGGCAGAGTTCCTGTTTTGCAAGGATGCCAATAAACAGAACGCTTCGGAAGCAATGGAGTTCTTCAATAAACTGATCACAGCACAGCAGTTCCTACAGGTGAGCATGGGCACATAAAGGACACTCTGTTTTGAAAGCAGTTTTTAAAGAAGATAAGCAGAACCCTTCAGTTTCCACCCTGCTGTACCCTAAACGGACTGTGGCTTGTGTTTTTCAGGAAGGATTCTCCAGTTGTGAGACGTTTATCTACAAGTTCCTGCATGTTTGGAATGGTTCGGAGTACCGCTCGCAGATCCTGAGCCTCCTGAGCTGGATACCTATGGCACCGGTTACAGGTACTCTATCATTCATGCCAGTGAAATACAGCAGATCTTGTAATTCTTCTCCTAGTGAGCCATCCTTTGATCCAAAACTCATTTTAAACGATTAAACTGGTAGGTTAAGCATTGTTCCCTATCTAGAACAACATCTTGTATGTACTTATTGACAAAAGACATTCTACTTCTAGGTATAGCTATTGGATGAACTCATTTAAAAAAGTGATCTACATTAATAAGACAGTTAAATTCAAGGTGAACACTGTACTTGCTTTTAGAGCTGAAAGTGATGTTCCAATCAAAATATCACTCCACTTTGTCGTTACTGTACCAAGTTTGTATTGTAACTGATGTCCTTGCCCTTCTGTTTATACAGATATGAAGCAGCTGCTGTGTGAACCCCTAATGCTGCTGTTCTTTAGCTCGTCTGTATTTTTCAAGGTATGTGTAGTTTCATTTTTATTGTGTTCATCATTAGAGAGAATTGATTCCATCAGAAAGGCACAGCACTAAACCTTTAATGCAACAATCTCTCTTGTCAAGCCATAAAATATTTTAATGGATTTTTACATAGAACTGACCACCCTGAGTTGCAATTCTGAACTTGGCATAAAATTTTAGTTTCGTGATGTCTAAGCTACTGTTAAAGTGAAACTTGAAATGCCTTCAAATAAAGTTGACAATCCAAAATTAAAATGACATTACTTGAATAAAACTGTAGTACTTTAAAAGTACTTTAAAACCGCAGTCTAGCTGTGTCTAAGCTACTGTAAAGAGTTTTAATTCATTTGATTGATCTTCTTTCCTCCACAGTGCAGTGTGATTGAGTGCCTAAACAACATGTTGGTGAATTGGTTGACTTGGCATTGTGTGTATGCCACAGAGGATATTGACATGAATCTTCCTGGCCACTCCCCCATGTAAGTACTAGCCCCACCTTATCATAGAGATGTGTGTTTTACTTTGTAATAAGCATTGCTGGAACCATTTGTATCTCGTCCTGAGAGCCACCATTAAAATAAGCAGTACTGTATATTGACAATCAGTTATTCAATGGTGCAGGGATCCACTGCAGAGATATAATTGGGGGAAGTTGTGAACCAGATAATAACCCTGAGTTCTAGAAAATTGCAGTTATTGCCCAACATAGCCTATAGCTTTGCCAAAAAGGAAGAAATCCAGTACAGAGGTACTGGAGTCAGAGGTCAGAGGTCTAAGATATATATCTTATTACACATACATACATACATACATACATACACATTTTTTTCTACTGTGTCCTTTGTTCTTTAGATTTATGCCGAACTTTCAATTCCATTATGTAGCTACTTCTGCTTGTTTCATATTTAAGCCCTGGCTCCATCATGTTTTGAAAAATCTGTTTTTCTTGCAGGAATATGACCCTTTCTGAATTGGTGAACTCAGTTATTGAGTTGGTTCAGTTCACAGGTCGAATCTCCACCATAGGGCTGCACTTGGAGGGATACAACACACTGTTGCTGCATTTCGTTCTCAGTTTCTATGAAACAGTAAGTAGACTCCCATATCGAAACAGTAATGTGTTTACATTTTAGTTAAATTTTTTAATTATTTATTATTTTTTCTCTTTCAATAACTTAATATGGTGAAGTGTTTAAATAAAACACACAATAAATTGTCTGCAATTTAAGACAGCATGTTGATGCTCTGATGATCGAATCTAAATTGTTGCATTATTTTAAACTGTAAATTGAAGTCCAACTTCAATATATTATTTTATTTTAACTACTGTATCAGAAGAACAGGCTCAAATAAACAATTGGTTACTGTACGTGCAATGTACTTCTCTGTGCAATCACTAGAGGGCAGCATCATATCTTCCTCTAGTGAAATTAGTGTTTGTTTCTGGCCCTTACTATCTGTCAAATACGCCAACAAAGAGAAAATAATGTGAAAATGATTAAACAAACAATTCCAACTAACAAACTATTTGTTTTATGGCTTTTTATTTGTTAAAATAAACTGATGACATACCCAATGGTATTGCAGGGTTAATTTAGTCCTGGCAATGACTCAAGGGCCCCTTATTCATCTAAGTTATGCCAGTATTGTATACACTGGATTATTTGGGGTATGCCATCAGAAACATCTGTGATTCTCATCCCCTCTTTTGCAGGTGTCTGACATGTATTTGAAGTATGACATGCCTTTGGTTATCATGCCACCTGCTGGTGTGTTTTACCCTGCTCTGATTAGCTTAGACCCCATCAGTGTGAACCAGCTTTGCCACATCATGTACAGGTAAGATCTGAAAGAGTTGCAGATAGACTAGCAAAAAATAAAGTGTGTGTGTGATATATATTGTTTTGGGGGTCAACTGTGCTTGAATATTTAACCATCAAAAAGCAGGCATGTGTCTATTCTAAAGTAGATTTCTGCTCACTGGTTTATCAATGATCAAGCTTTATATCTTCGATTGGATTGTAGCTGACCCTCCATGCATATATGTATTTTAAGGTTTTATTAGTTCCAGCACGATTCCTGAAATGATTGGTCTTCAATTCATTTCCAATTTTCCATCGGTGTATGTAATCATTAGGATCATTGTTATAATTTAGTACAATGTTATTGTTTTCAGATACCGAACAAACTTGGTTTCTGCAAAGGATCCAGAGCTGCAACGGAAGGTATTTAAAGCTATGTTCAATACAAAGAGGTTTCTATAATATAATGCATTGATGGACTGTTTTTACATTAACATGTTCCCTTTTATTGGGTAATGACAAAGCATCATCGCTTTTAGTAAATGTGTTGCTATCAGCCTATTCTGATGATTGCAGTAATTATTAACTTAACCAATTTAACATGCTGGTTATAATCTCATTTTTTTTTTCATTTGGATTTCAGAAGCGTTTTCACATCAGCAGTAAAACATACAGCGAGTTCAATCAGTATGTAGTTTCTATGGTGAACTGTTTGTGGAAGTCCAAGGCATTCATAAAGGATAACCATCCCATGGGGATTGAGGTTAACCCAAATCTACTGAATGAGACCAAAGTGACAGAATACAGGAACAGCTTTAACATCGTCCACCACCCGGCGCTTATGGGATACGCAATTGACTTCTTCCAGAAGGTAGGGGGACTGGTTCATTTTGCTTTAGGATTAGAATTTGTCTCACCTTTCTAGTTATAATGGGGGAGGGAGGACCTGTGGAAATATGGAGCACTGTACATGGCTTTTTTTCTTTTCATTCAACTGTATAGTTCTGTGTTTTACTGTGCCATATATAAAATGTGCCATTCATGTTATTTACAAGTTCTGATATAGTTTTAAGATGATGCCCCCCCCCCCCCCCACACACACACACAGTTCCACTTTTTATGATGTGTTTAATAGAAATAATAAAAATCTGTAAAGCTCTATGAAATGACTTATTTTCTTTTTCACATTAAATCCTCTGTTTTTTCTTTTCACTCAACCCTAAATTGATTTGGCTTTTCTGCTTTTTAGTGTTGGCCAGGCGACAAACATTTGAACTTAAGCGCCATAAAGGTATGAAGGATTTGTTTTATTTGATTTTAGTCGAGGGCAATGTAACTGATAGCTCTAATTCCTACTGTGTGCTCTAAGTTACACAAAATAGTCTGTTTATTAAAAGGATCTGGAACAAACTCTTAATGAGCACCATAGAAAATGTAGCATGTAATATTAAGGAAAACTTGTTTTAGTTAGATGGTCCCACTGAGATACTGGAATTAAATATCAATAACATTGTTCATTGAATTGTGCAGCAGATAGTAAATGGGTTGTGTCTTGACAGTTTCTGTCCTCTCTTTTTTCTCCTGCAGGGCAGGCACTGGGATTGGTACTTGGAATATCTGTATGGCCAGGGCTTCCATGGTCTCCGACAGTTTATTGAAAGCAGCATCACCAGAGTAGACCATTCAGTTAGCAGGATTGCAAAGCGCTGAGGTGCAGCTTAATTTCGTCTGGACATCACCTCTGCAGTACTAAGCCTGTTATGGACTGTGCGCTTTCATCACTTCATTACAGAGCAAGACATCTCCTTCTTTTGGCTTCTAATTAACTCTCCTTTCGAGACAGGCGGGTGAAGATTCTGTTCTTCTCTCAGTCTGCATTAACTGCATCGTAAATTTCCTTTGGGCTTGCTAACATGAGAACTGTTCTCTAGATTGGATTTTACAAACTGTCAGGTCCCGGTGTTTGTGAAATATCAAGTCTGCAAGGCGTGGATCTGTGGTGCAGCAGCCCCATAACTGACAGCCTACTAAACCATAGCAATGTGTGGCAGTCCTTTAGTTATTTTCAGCAAGATTGGAGAAACTGGACTTGTGAAGTTTTGTACTGTCTGGACAGTACAAACGTCCTACTTTTAACTGACCATTCAGTGTTAATTTGTTTGATTTTTGTGGAAGGTATGTGTTTTTTTTTTTTTTGTTTTTTTTTTTTTTTTTCTGTTTTTTGTTTTTTATTGCAAGGTATGGAAAATAAAGATACAAGTCAGACTTTTAACACTCCAAGGACTCCTGTTCAGTAGCGAGCCCAAGCCCCTGAGTCATCGTCACCTGGATGTAAAATAAGTGTACTTGTAATGATTTCTTGTTGCTTAATAATGTTTGGATGAAAAAGTCTTGAAGGTGTAAGACTATTTATCCCAAACACAGAAACGATACAGAGCTAATCATTCATCTGCCTTGCTAGAACTGGTACCATCGTTTACTGGGATCCACAATTAAATGTACATATGCTAATCTGGACTCCTCAACTGTTAATTGTTTACCTAGAGCAATATTCTAGCTGTAAATCAATTACCTTTTGTAAGGATCCTCATTCCATGATAAGTGATTACTGAAAGTATTACCAATGGTGGTCTAACAAGTTTCATGATCTGGTAACTTTTTTCTGGAAGTAATTATTTGCACGTAATTTATAGCATTCCATTTAAAATCGATGTAATCCACCTTAACCACGCAGTCGTTTTTAGCTTTATCTCTTAACCAGCAATTCCACTTATCATCCTGTGGCATTGCAGTCAATCTTCACAGAACACCAAGGTCACTTAAGGGGCTAGCAGGCAAAAAGCTTTCATGGATGTTTCTAAAAACAACCCACACTTCTTAGAAAGCCATTATTTCTTATTCTGATGAATGGATATGTGTGCCTAAAAAGACAAAGATAGCCTTTATTATCGTTGCTGTCAGAAAATTGAATTCCTGTATTGGTTTTTTTTATTTATTTATTGCCAGTTAAAATGTTCTCTGCCAAGGGGGTTTGTAGTGCTCATAGTTGCTAAGTACTATTTCTTTACTGCAGTACTAATTATTTGGTCCTGCGATAAGTTAAATCTCAAGCTTAGGAGTGTCGATTTAATTATTTATTTTTTTACCTGATGTCAGGCAGGTTGTGGCTACAGCACTAGCTAATTGTAGTATGCTGACTGTACCAGTAGGCTACCATGCTGTTGTAACTGATTCTTTTCGAAAAAATAATTAATGATAGCAGGTGTCTGCCATTCAAGTCGTTCTGATCAGAAAGAAGCAGCAAGTGTTTTCATAGGCTTGTACATTCCATTTAATGGTCTGTTTAAGGATGCCTTAAATGAAACCTGAGCTTTACAAAGTAGAAAGCTTAGAGAACAATGTCCAGCAAGATGATTTTGACAGCGCGTAATATAATATATATATATATATATCATTGATATATATATATATATATATATATATATTTTATTTTTTTAGAAAAACTCATGAATGGATTGGCGTAAGGTTAACTGAAGCCTGGGACTGGAGAATACAATATTCTCATCCATTTTGGTTTTTAAACAAGTCTAAAAGGAAACTTTTATTTTAAGTTGGTTACCTTAAAATAAAGCCTTGTTTTCAATAAATGTGGGCAGCATCATTCACTTAAGAGGTTAATCTGTAAAGATGTTATTTTGAATTTATTAATGTAGTGATTTACATATTTCAAAAAAAAAAGTTTGGATCAAATGCACATTTTTGGATATTTTTTTTTTTTTGTATATCTTGTAAATACAAACCAATTCTAGGGAGGCCACCTAATATCTTCACTTTGTACTGGCTGTAGTTCAGAAGAGTAGTCAATGCTAGCTAAGATAAATGCCAATCACTGTTTGTGCACTCACTGTAAAACACGGCTTCACATTTCTTAACCCTTGTTTGCTTGTAAAATTGTGTTTGTTTTGCTTCTGTGCACCTTTTTAAAAACAATATATATATATATATATATATATATATATATATATATATATATATACATATAAATATAAATAAATTGTCAGGTTTCTGTTGTTTGAGCTAAAATAAACCTTTTACCGTGAAATTCTGAAATATATGCTTTGCGTATCTTTTTCTCCTTCATTGTTATTTCTGTATCTCAAATTCTGCGTGATTCAGTGTGATCATTTTACGCAATGGCCCGATAACAGAAATGTGTCAAGTTCATGTCATCATCCTTGTGTGATTACAGTTAATACATACTGAACTTTGCAAGTCTTTAAGAGGAGCAATGATTTAATCAATGCCGCTTGGTCTGCATCAATAATGGAAATGCTCCTGACCATTGGTGCACTTGTTTATGTTGAAATCATGCCATTGGTAAGGTTTGTGTTGACGAACTGAGCCAAGTGATGTTTTTCTTTATTTATTTTTGCTATTGGACTCACTCTTATGTCTTTATTTATTAGAAATGATGCATTTGCCATCAAATAATGGCAGGTACAAAGTTAGTAATACAATCATTGAGGAACAAGCCACACCGTAGAATGCTCCTTATGTTTCTTATTCAAATTCTTCATATGCATGGTAAGTCACTGTCCTAATTCTTAGGTCTTTAGTACAGCTGCTAGCAGAACCATGTGAAAAATTATACTTTGCTCCAATTGAATGTCCCATCTGGGCAATTATTGGGACCTCTGATTTGTCTAGCCAAGGGCAATGTGTACTGAGCTGCATTCTGTGATGAGTGACGTCAGATGAAATTATATTCAACTGCAAATTTTGTATACTGTACAATTGATCTGAAGTGTTGCAGTGCAATGTAGAACAGCATGGTGCCGCCACAAAATATTAACATAAGGCACAGGGATTCCTCTAAAAGGCCATTTTGCAACACCTTTCTATTAATATGCTTAAGGTGAAACTAACGGGTCTTCCTTGCAGTAAGGAGTGATTAAATCAATGTTATGGTTATTTATTACCATTCATAAACAATTTCAAACTAGAAAATGTTAGGTAATTATGAGATTAACAGCTTTTTTGTGCAAATGTTATCTTTGCATTAGAGAGAAAGTAACGAGTAGAAAGCATTTTTCAGGCTAGCTTTCAATGGACAGGTGCTCTCAGTATAAACTGGATGTGAATGGATAACTGCAATGTGGAACTTATCAAGATGTAAAGTATCTCTCACAAGAAACTACTGCAGGTCAAGTAGGCAAACGTTTAGACTTGTGTACTAAAACATTGGTATTGGGGTTCATTTGATAACCTGGCTGGATAACAAGTGGTTGTCGGGGGGATTCTCTATGTCTGTAAAATTCTCAAGATAATTAACACTGGATTTTTGTTTTTCTGTTTCTGAAGCTACATGGACATGTGTCTTACACCCTGCTGGGCAGATATTTTAATAGGAGCAAACCAGATTAGCAGAATGAAGAGAAAGAATACTCAAGTGAAAATGAAATTATGGCTAAACAATGTATATACTCCCAACTAACTTTTGCATGCAAGTATATCTTTTTCCATTGTAGGATAGCTGTCAGAACATTGCCACAAGCTGTGGTACAGTGCATTATAAAGGCCACTCAAGCCTTTTAGCTATATATCTGTAAAATATAAATAGGACACAGACCTTTTAAAGAGAATACTGTATACAAATAGAATAATATTTATTTACAATGACTGCTAAATAATTGTGTAATTGCATTAGTTCAATAAAAGGTTTTGCAGAGAATTCTTCGGATGGGATCGTTTAATCCAGTGTTTGTTTTGCCCTTGATCTCTTTCTGATCTCCATGGAAGCCCCAGGTGTGCAATCTGACCAGGCAGTTTTGTTTAGTGTCATTTTGCTTTTCATGTTAATATGATTACAAATGAATTTGACAAGTTGTTGTACGTTAGTAGTATTAGATGCTGCAACTTCATAGACTGCCTGACCTACTTAAAAATGAAAAATAAATTCATTAAAAAGAATTACCCAAAGGCAATACTCATGAGAAGTCAATTGCATAGTATAAAGACGACCTATACTGTATGTATTGTTGTATCTGTAATCGGGGGTCTAAGGTGTGTGTGTGTGTGTGTGTATATATATATATATATATATATATATATATATATATATATATATATATATATAAAGGGGGGGGGGGGGGGGAAAGGACGCAGGGAACTGACTTTGAATAGTTTTTAATGAATATCTGTAGCTTTCTTATCTGACCACCTTATATTGCTCTCTGATGTCAGCGCTGGCAACATTCGCTTGCCTTTGCCTCCCTCCCCTGCCGAAGCTCTGCCGTTTAAAAATGTGCCTCTTTATCTGAGCCCGTCTGTGTGCACTGTCATTCATTTGCTGTGCACATCCAAGGGATTTTAGGGAGGCAAGATCGTCGAGGGCTCTGTAAGGAAGCAGGCGGCACTGCTAATCACATAACAAGGTAAGCGGCGAGAAACTGCTTCTCTATTCTCCAGTCTGCTGCAATGCAATTTGATAAAAAAAAAAAAAAAAAAGCTTGGGATCTCAGTCTTGTTTTTTTAACAAGTGTATATTTAAATTAAATTAAATCACAAAAACACAAACATACGTTGGAACGGATCTGCATGCGAATTACGCAGTTCTACGCATTTTAATTTTTTTTTTTTTAAAGAAATTCCAGTAATCTTGCATTCCGTATTTGTATTGAGGTTAGCTTGGGGGAACTAAAGCCCTGTGTGTTTGTCAGGATATCCGCACAACACAGGACTTCTGGAATTGTTGGGCTTGCTTTAGTTCTCATTGATCGTTCGGTGATTAATAGAACCCCCCCCACCCCCTTTCCTGCACATGAATGTTACGCTAATGCGAATGGGCACAAAAAGATTTGATGTGATTCTGCAGATTTGAACTCGGCACCGGAGAGGGCATAACCTGTAACGCATTTACAATGTCGGAGCCCTTTAAAATACAAACCGCAATTGAAGTGGGGCGCAGTTTTGTAGAGTGAAAAAAACAAAAAACGAATGTGTTTGATTGGACCATTAACCAGACCGTATAATTGGAAGAATAGAAGCAAAGCACTACTTCACCATGGCTGCAGTACATGTGGACAACGAGACCGTATCTAAATAAAAGCAGTGGAAGCAAAATGCGATTTAAGATCCAGAGGCATAGGCATCAATAACAGATACACCCTACAGCTGTGTTAACTACACAATCTGTGAAAGCAGTAACACGATCTTCACAACATAAACTGTGTCGCATTTAAAACTATACAGACAGACAGACCCCAGATTTCTCTTCAATTTATAGTAAAGAATGTCCTTACCAAGTTTTATAACAAGTGGATCAGCTGTTCCATGTAACAATATACATATGGCCAGATTAAAGCAAGTAAGGTGTATCAGGTTATCGGATAAGTGTTTCTTTGGCTGGTTTCAGGACCCTGATCAGCACTAATCTTGGACTGCCTCACTTTTCCAGCCCTGCCGGGGGTGGAGAATTATTCTCAGTTATGTATTTTTCTCTCTCATGTCATTTTATAGCTTTTATTCTCGTGGGTTTTTCTTTTTTCCACCCAGTTGCCAATGCTTTAATTGGAGCGCAAAGATTCCATAATGGAACATGCTTTGTTCTTCTTTGAAGCTCTGCACTTTCAATATTGAAAACAGTTCAGTTCTGTGAGTCTAGAGCAAAAAAAAAAAAAAATCATTATCTAGGTGAAGGGCAAAGGTGTGCAGGGCAGTGCCCCCAGCTACCCCCTGATCTTTGCTGCATATTAACGAGCGAGGGTATTTCAGAGCAACGGAACACTATTATGAACTTTGACATCATTTTAGCCCAGGTAAACCCATTTTGGTGATTGTTTTGTAGTTCCTTGGCAAGGCTTTGGAGAGCCATTAGATTTAACCTCCAGTTCAGCTAATCAAGTCATGTGACTAGGTACCTCAATATTAGTGACAGCTAGCCAATCGAATCAGACCAGCTGCCCCCACTGTGACAGTGTCCCTCTTACTTTTTTTTACAAAGGATTTTTTCACAAATAAAAGGTTTATTCTAGTATTGTATTTAATCACAGTATGCTTGAGTGTATTTATATAATAATCTGTTCTGGATGTGTGGTGCAGTGTTTTAGTCTGTAATGGTTACTAGGTTATATTGTTTAAGCAGGCTGCAATACAAGGATGGGTGATATTGTTAGTAAATAAATATACAAACACATGAGCTTTGAAGAGTCAAGTAACTCCCACAACACTGAGAAGAAACATGTTTGTTTGAGAATGTGATGTTTATTGGACTTTGAGCTTTACACAGCATGAAGAAACCAAGCCATGAAACAACCCTCTCTGAACTCTGTGGCCCTATAGCAAGGCGGTCACAATTTATTTTAGCATAAAAATATTATTTCTTGAGAAATATTGTTGCCTTAAAATTGTTGTAAACTAGATCTGTTGAATGGAACATGTGCAGCTGTGTGCATTTTAATGGTTAAAATGATCAGAAACTTCCACACATTACAAACTTACCTTCAGACACACACACGTCCTTGTATTCAAGCAGAAATCTACTTATCATATTTTCAATATCAAATATGATACATTTCCATCTAATATACCAGACATTCACAAAAATAAGACATCACACAAAGGTTGCAGCTGTCATAGGCAATGGAACTGACTTCAGTACTGTCCTTGATAGATAGCAACCATGCACCTTGCCCTCTTTCTAAATCTCCTTGCTCTGTTTGATCGATAGAGATTGTCTGCTCCAGCCTCACCCAACCCCTTTGTTATAAGACCATCTCTGATTTATTGTGTCTCCCACCCCTTGGCTCCCAGTGACATTAAGTCATATTAAAATCCCTGTCATAATAAAGCACACCTTCTATTTAATAGAGGGTGACATTCATGGATACCCTGGGGCAGAGTAATTATGTCAAGGTTGGAGTGCAGAGTGCATTATAATATGATTCTAACAACTTGTATGAGACCCTTTGTCATTAATTGGACAGTCGAAACCATTCATTACTTACAAGATGCTTTAATCTCAAACGTTAGTTCAAAGCTCAACTCTTGACAATCATGTTCAACAAATATTCTTGGGTCATTGTTTTCCATAGTTTACCCTTCATTATTAGAAACTAAACCGTGTTGATTGTCCTGTTTGTTTACATTCTCACTGGTCGCTTTAGCCTTAGATACACATGTTTTCTGCCTTGTCAAAGCTTTAGAGCCTCTCTGAGCTGAACAGGCATACTCTTGCTACCAGGTGCAGCAGCATGTGATTAGACCTGTAAATATGCTCTTTTCAGCGTGGGAGAGATGATTTTAATTATATAAACACCTTCATATCTCAATATAGCAATCCTTTAATGAGCAAGTGGCTTTAAATACTTTAGTTGCTTAGTCTTACTTCTGTAAAGACACACTGTACTAGTCAGTGTTACAGCTATCCATGGAAGGCACATAGATCTCAAATTAGATCTCTGAACTCAGGTGAAAGCAGATTAACATAGAAAAACATTATGCAGTGATTGCAACAAGAACCACTGATTGCAAACCTCATTAAAAAAAGTAAGGGAGTGGTAATAGAAAGGGTTAATCCACAAGGTGTTAATTGTCATTTTTTGTTACAAACAGACCTGTCAGAAACTTTTATTTCGAAAGGCCGGATAGCGTCTTCAAGTGAAGCTCTAGAAAACTTGACGCATTTCTTGTTTTCTAGTTGAAGTGCAGACAAGTTTACTGATGGCATGGGGGGGGGGGGTGTTTCAATAGTAGGAGTGGTCAGGGCCTGTCAGGGGTGGATTTGAGTCTTCGGACCAGGCCAGGAGCACCTTATATATATAAGAACCTTTTGCATTGATATAAAAGTTAAGTAACATTTTAGTGGCAGGAAGGAGCAGTTAGAGTCCTTGATGTCTTCATTCCAACATAACCAGTCCATTGGGTCTGGTATAGCGTAGAGACAGGGAGTTTCAGCTGCTTCTAAAAACAATCTCCCTTACCTTCAATGGTGTGGAACAGAAATAAAACATCCTGCAGATCAATTTGACATTAATTACTATGAACATATGTTACATAGCAGTACCTAGGGCAGCAAGATCAATACTACATGTAACAAAATGGAAAAATAAAATGGAGATTGCACCGTTGCTGTGGCAACTACTGTACATTGGAATATTTTACACTGACAATGCAGATAAACTTACTTTAATTTCAAATTTGTTGGAGTTCTATGCATATGTCATTAATTTATAACTAACTGTTAATACAGTATGCTACAAAAATAACTACATTTCTGTATAAAATGCATCCATATAATTTTTTGATTATGGCTAAGCATACATATTCCTAAATAAACACTTGTTAATATGATGTAGGGGCTCCACAGAACACCATCCATCACCATCCAAGGCCTTCATTGTACCACATGGAAAACATATTTTCTGTTATTATAATAGGCAGTGTTTTCTTTGACTTGAACCATAAATTCTGCTTGAGATAACATACTTGCAGTTGTCGCCCCTTCCAAGGGGGTCCTTGGCAAACTGCAGCAGTCTGCCAGGACAGGAAGAATCGATGCATTGCTTGTGTTGATTGAGAGTGTGGGAATGGTGTGGAAGAATCAATGCGTTGCTTGTGTTGGTTGAGAATGTGGGAATGATGTGGAAGAATCGATGCATTGGTTGTGTTGGTTGAGAGTGTGGGAATGGTGTGGAAGAATCGATGCATTGGTTGTGTTGGTTGAGAGTGTGGGAATGGTGTGGAAGAATTGATGCATTGCTTGTGTTGGTTGAGAATGTGGGAATGGTGTGGAAGAATCGATGCATTGGTTGTGTTGGTTGAGAGTGTGGGAATGGTGTGGAAGAATTGATGCATTGCTTGTGTTGGTTGAGAATGTGGGAATGGTGTGGAAGAATTGATGCATTGGTTGTGTTGGTTGAGAGTGTGGGAATGGTGTGGAAGAATTGATGCATTGCTTGTGTTGGTTGAGAATGTGGGAATGGTGTGGAAGAATCGATGCATTGGTTGTGTTGGTTGAGAGTGTGGGAATGGTGTGGAAGAATTGATGCATTGCTTGTGTTGGTTGAGAATGTGGGAATGGTGTGGAAGAATCGATGCATTGGTTGTGTTGGTTGAGAGTGTGGGAATGGTGTGGAAGAATTGATGCATTGCTTGTGTTGGTTGAGAATGTGGGAATGGTGTGGAAGAATCGATGCATTGGTTGTGTTGGTTGAGAGTGTGGGAATGGAAATGCCTCACTGTTGGTTCTGAGAGGCTCCAGTGTGGGAATTGAAATGCACTCTTTGTAAGGGCCTGGAATTACAAACATGCTGAATGGCAATGGAGCTTAACTCCCTGATTCTTCCTCTCTTATTGAAGAGAATGGGGTGGGGTGCGACAGAACGAACAAAAGAAATGAAATAGCTGATTGTCCACTGCCCTGGGCCGGCATGCTGAATTGTAATAGCTGATTGTCCACTGCCCTGGGCAGGCATGCTGAATTGTAATAGCTGATTGTCCACTGCCCTAGGCCGGCATGCTGAATTGTAATAGCTGATTGTCCACTGCCCTGGGCCGGCATGCTGAATTGTAATAGTTGATTGTCCACTGCCCTGGGCAGGCATGCTGAATTGTAATAGCTGATTGTCCACTGCCCTGGGCCGGCATGCTGAATTGTAATAGCTGATTGTCCACTGCCCTGGGCCGGCATGCTGAATTGTAATAGCTGATTGTCCACTGCCCTAGGCCGGCATGCTGAATTGTAATAGCTGATTGTCCACTGCCCTAGGCCGGCATGCTGAATTGTAATAGCTGATTGTCCACTGCCCTGGGCCGGCATGCTGAATTGTAATAGCTGATTGTCCACTGCCCTGGGCCGGCATGCTGAATTGTAATAGCTGATTGTCCACTGCCCTAGGCCGGCATGCTGAATTGCATTAAAGAAAAAAAGTGTGAGGGAGGTGGGAGAAAAAAAACCCAAAATGTATTTGCTTACCCATAAATCTGATCGCCTTGGATGCCTATGGGGTTGAGTCGACCAACAGCTATTATTTGAAATCTGGTAACAGATGCTTTCTTATTAACATGGATAGTGTTTTTGGCTGGTGGTCGGCTTGCGAGACACATTTATGTTGGTTATTTACTGTTTTGCACTGTTGGCCTTGCGCTGGGACTGTGTAGCCAGCTCTCCACCCCGAACACACAGCTCACAACAAACACCCCACTCAATCATCCACTTTGACTACACCGCAGCCTTTCAGAGGCAATACAAAAGAGACTTTAATTAGATTTCTTTGTGGGGGGGAAAAATGCCACTGTGCCGTTTGACCTTTGGTCACTGAGAGAAGCTTGTTGCTAAATAACGTTTTTGTAGGTGTCACAAGCGTGGTTCAGTGGTTAGGGTTCCAAGTACAGTACTGGGTTTGAGCCCCAGATCAGAGCCCAGTATTATCTCCAAATTAAAATAGAAGGAAGCTTCATCATGCTTTTTCTATCTCTTATAATCCCTGGAGGTATATTTCTAAACTGCCAACCAAACCTGTATATCCTCCAGTAATTTGGATGCACACATTATTAAACCTGTAGGAAATGAATCACCAATTTGTACATTTGCTGTAGAACATATGTATATGAATAAAAGAATCCATGTTCATACAGTTGTTTGCAAAGTTTTGAAAGTGCCTTCCCATTCCCTTCTTCAGTGACAGAGAGAACACCACAGCCCGCCATAGTCCTTTCCTTCTTGCCAGAGACATGCCCACTATCAGCCCTCAAAGGCAGTCTGACCTGCTGGCTTGCCCGTACTATCCATGTGACTGAAAACAAGTTGCTAACATGTATTACAGACAATGTCAGCAGTTTCTTATTACTAAATCCAGTCTGTTTTTGTTGGGGTTAAACATGGTTTGAAATGCCTAATAAATATTTTATTGGTGACAATAAGCACTCATTTGACTCAGACATGGATAGGGTTTACATGTGAAGTCGTGCACGTGGTTTGAGTAAACGAAGCAGTCTGCTGAATCTCAGGAATCTATTGGAGATGAAAGGTTACTTGTAGTGCAGCTGATGATTGGCTGTGTGCTGCTTTCTTAAATCACCAGCATCTTGCCCTCAGTGAGTGACTGCGTTGTGAATAACAAAGTGCTTCCAGTTACATAGGATTTTACATGTGAGGGATTAAATCCATCTGCTGAATAACATAGTAGTGTTATCTCTGATATAAATGTTTGATTCCACATAATAACTGTGTCTGCTTGTGTCAAAGCCAAAGTCATTTCAAAGCTCTCTCTCTCTCTCTCTCTCTCTCTCTCTCTCTCTCTCTCTCTCTCTCTCTCTCTCTCTCTCTCTCTCTCTCTCTCTATATATATATATATATATATATATATATATATATATATATATATCAAATTAGTCCTCCCTTATAAAATGTTACCACAGTAAAAACATAGCAAAGTGTAATCAAGCACAGTGAAAGCATGGTAAAGCATAGGTAAGCATTGCAAAGAATTGCGAGGTATAGAAAAGCATATTAATAAACATGGCAAACCAGGTAAACTGCACAAATACCTTGATAATCCTTTATAAGAGTTATTCTTGCATAACCGTTAGCAACCACTCCATATTGAAATGTATGACCTGAAGGAGATATTGATAAGAACGGATTCAGAAAAGCACTTGGTCTCAAGCTGCCATGCAACAACAATGGAGAACAGTTTTGAAACTGGGCTTAAAAAGTAAATAACCTGACAACGCTCTGTAATCAAACGAGCAGTGCTTTTGAAAGCAGTTGCTATTATTCCCCTTCATTTGTTTTTAAAGACCAATGTGCGTTACTGTGCTCTTTGGGGTCTTTTTCCTTAATAGTCTCAGTTCTTCTATTCCCCATGCCTCATTAATCCACAAACACAGATTAATATATAAACATCGCTATTATTAGATCTGCCTCATTTCACTTGTATCTTTCTCATCTGCAGTTAATCTGCTCAGGATATTTAACAGTTCTATTAATCTGCTCTTATTAGGAAGTTGCTCTTTATTTGGCCTTGTAACTAGAACTGCTGAGAGTGGAAAGAGGCTTCAATAGGGAGAGATAGTGCCACTCTGTCTTCTTGTGCACAGACTCAAGGATATCTCTATCCGCTGCTAAGCCATCGCATACCTCTTCAGCTGGCCTGTCATGTTACTGCTCGCCGTGTGCAGTAAACTAAAAGCTGTATTTTCACAGTTTTGCTGATTTGACGCAGTCTCTGTGTAGAGAGACTCTCTGCTGGATAGAGATAATGGAGCTTATCATTCAGCTCATTTTTTTTAATGATTTAGAACCAGGTTTTGATATTTATAAATGTAACCCTTTAATTGGCCCGTGGGTAGGTTCACTGCTGTTAAAGACATAGTGCTTCACACAGTTTCAAAAACACGGTTTATTCCACAATGTGACAGAGAGGCTCCAAAACAGGTGAAGCTTGCAGCTGAAATTACCTTTAAGAAATGATGTTAAACTTGAAAGTCTACAAGTCATGCTTACAAATGAAGCAGAATGCACATAAGGCTAAACTGTGGAAGTATGCAGTAAATAACCAGTACATCTTTTTTTGTGTGTGTTTCAGTACTGAACAGGAACATACTGCAGCTTTAATTGAACACACAATTACAAAGTAAGTTGTTGACATTGTTTTAATAGCACATATAGTTATTGATTTTTTTCAGAGTTAGTTATTTTTGCTTTAGGCTTTTATTAAAGCTTAGAAACCAAGCTGTCCAGGGACCACTTCATTGATTGCCTGCAAAGGATGCTGGCATCTTGGATAATTCTCTATGTGCGAGGCAGAGCTGTCCTCAAAGCTGAGATTTCAGAGAGGTGGAGGAGGTGGCAGCAAATCCTGTCTGCAGCAACGTGCCCAGCCCCTGGGTCGATACCCCCCACCCAAGTAAAGGCTTGTTTGTCAAGGCTCTGTGCCACATCATCCTGCCTGACGAGAACAGTCTCCTGCCTTTGTTATTTATTGAGCACTAAGGTCACTCTGCAGAGCTGTAATTAATTCAGGCTGGTTTTATTCTGCACTTTAGGTGTGCAGTTTCCATTGGAGGCCTGCTACTACTGCATCATGGTTATAAACTCCAGTATCTCTCATGGATCAATCCTTCACCTGACCTGCAGGTTACAGAAATATAGACCGAAGAGGCATTAGACAGAGTGTCACCTCCCTGTAACACGAGTGCCGCTCTCTGTGCATTGTGGGTGGTTTCTGAAGGGTTTCAATTGCCATTCGCTAATCTCGGTCAGCACAGTATTGCTCGTTTCCATGCACCGTTCAGCCTGGGTTGAAAACCCTGATACTACGTTTCCATGTTAATTCAGCCAGCCTGCCTCTGATTTGTTTTGGACCCTTTCCCAAAGTGAAATGGGTAGAAGTATGTCACAACATCTAATCTAAATCCGGGGCCGAGCAGGTTTCTCCGTGCTTTCATATTCTCCTGGTTCAGTTTTGTAAACAAATGTAATGTGACCTTAGCCACAGGGCATGCTGGGAAAGAACAGCCAACATCCACCAAAAATTAGTCTTTTCACTCAACTTGGGTAGACTATCAATGGTGATTGAGAAGGAATGCAGAAGAACCAGGATCAGCTTGGATTGGAGGTCAATCTGTGCTCATGGAAACAAAGTAGTAGTTATCAAAGGTCTTATCTGGGGGCTGTCTAGCATCCAATCTAAAGTCAGTGCACAGGCTATCTGTCAAAATAATTTAGTCCATTAAGAAAATTGTGGTTCAAATGCTGCACAGATACAAATGCCTAGCATCATGTTTGCCACCTTGTAGTTGTTTCTTTGATATATATATATATATATATATATATATATATATGTGTGTGTGTGTGTGTGTGTGTGTGTGTGTGTGTATAGCTCAGGCACCCTTGCCTCCTTCGTATCTATTCTATTGCAGGACTTTATTCAGTTGAGCCCTTTGTTTAAAATAGGCTGTGGCAGGCTGGCGAGTGGATAGAGGCCCAGAGACAGACTGCAGTTCAAAAAAATAACTATTTTATTATAAATAAACAAAAATAAAGTGCACAAGGGCAAAATAACAGATACTCAAACACAAATAAAGCAAAAACAAAACTCACAAAAATAAAGTTTCCAGGCTGGGCAATGCCTTCACTGGATTTAGAAAATTCAAAAAACCACAAAACAAACACCAACCTGCTTCCTCAGCTCCCTCCTCTCTCAAATGAGAAGCTGAGGCCTCCTTTTATATCAGGTGGCTGGGCGCTGATTGATCGTTAATCAACCTAATCAACTAATCAACCCCAGCCACCTGAACATAATAAACCCAGGCAGGCAGGGGAAGTTAACCCCATCCCTGTTTAAAAAGGGCAGAGCTTTGCTCTGCCACACACCTCCCCCCATGTACAACGTACACCGGCCGCAATTGCAGGACTCCCCCCCCCCCCCCCCCCCTCCCTCCCCCCCTCCCCCCAAGAGTCCAATTATGTCCCTTGGGTGGGCTGTTATGGTGGGTGGTGGTGGGCGGGGTTGATGTCGGAGCCCCCAAGCCTTCTTTGGTTGAGGGGGCCCCGAATGTCCAAGGTAGCATGGCGACGGCGGCCCGGCTTTGGTGGCGGAGGCGGCGACGGCGGCCCGGCTCCCTCTAGTGGCGGAGGCGGCGACGGCGGCCCGGCTCCCTCTGGTGGCGGAGGCGGCGACGGCGGACCGGCTCCCTCTGGTGGCGGAGGCGGCGACGGCGGACCGGCTCCCTCTGGTGGCGGAGGCGGCGACGGCGGCCCGGCTCCCTCTGGTGGCGGAGGCGGCGGCGGCGGCCCGGCTCCCTCTGGATCAATGAAATCATCACCCCTCTCTGGCTCTGGGAGCGACGGACAGCGACGGCAGATCCTCACCCCTCTCTGGCTCTGGGAGCGACGGCAATCCTCCTCCCTCTCTGGCTCCTCCTCCTTCTCTGGCTCTGGGAGCGACGGCGGCTCCTCCTCCCTCTCTGGCTCTGGGAGCGGCGGCAGATCCTCCTCCCTCTCTGGGGGAGCGACGGCAGATCCTCCTCCCTCTCTGGCTCTGGGAGCGACGGCAGATCCTCCTCCCTCTCTGGCTCTGGGAGCGACGGCAGATCCTCCTCCCTCTCTGGCTCTGGGAGCGACGGCAGCTCCTCCTCCCTCTCTGGCTCTGGGAGCGACGGCAGATCCTCCTCCCTCTCTGGCTCTGGGAGCGACAGGGACCCTCTCTGGCTCTGGGAGCGACGGAGGCTCCTCCTCCCTCTCTGGCTCTGGGAGCGACGGCAGCTCCTCCTCCCTCTCTGGCTCTGGGAGCGACGGCAGATCCTCCTCCCTCTCTGGCTCTGGGAAACGGCAGCTCCTCAGGCTCTGGGAGCGACGGCAGCTCCTCACCCCTCTCTGGCTCTGGGAGCGACGGCAGCTCCTCCTCCCTCTCTGGCTCTGGGAGCGACGGCAGCTCCTCACCCCTCTCTGGCTCTGGGAGCGACGGAGGCTCCTCACCCCTCTCTGGCTCTGGGGACGACGGCAGGGACGACGGCCTCCTCCCTCTCTGGCTCTGGGGACGACGGCAGCTCCTCACCCCTCTCTGGCTCTGGGAGCGACGGCAGCTCCTCACCCCTCTCTGGCTCTGGGAGCGACGGCAGCTCCTCGCCCCTCTCTGGCTCTGGGAGCGACGGCCTCCTCGCCCCTCTCTGGCTCTGGGAGCGACGGCAGCTCCTCGCCCCTCTCTGGCTCTGGGAGCGACGGCAGCTCCTCCTCCCTCTCTGGCTCTCGGGAAGGCGGCTCACCCCTCTCTGGCTCTCGGGAAGGCGGCTCACCTCTCTTTATTGGAGTGACCGGTGGATCTCCCATGTCTACCGCCAGGTAATTAACCACCATGAGGGCAACCTCTGGGAAGGAGGCCGGGTGGTGTTGTTCCTCCCACTGTTCCCACCTCTCCCCATCTCGACGCCACAGCGTGTTGATAACTATGGGGAGATCGTGGACGAGGTCTGCCTCAGGGTGCATCAACCAGTCCCAGATCTCCTGGGACGGTGGTGAAGGTGGTGGTGCTGGAGGTAGTGGGGTGGCCCCTGATGCCCGGGGTGAACACGGCACCTCTTCCTGGGCCTGGTTGTAGGGGCATCCTGCCCAGTTGTGGCCGTCCTCCTCACACCGGCCACACCAGTTTGCCGGTGGCACGTCTGGGCAGGACCGCCAACGATGGTCCTCCTTCCCACACCAGGAACACCAGGGGAAGAGGCTGGCCGGGTCCTCCAGCGGTGGCTGCAGCAGCTTACATTTCTTCAGCTGCTGCTTGTCCTGCCTTTTCCACTGTCTGCTCTTCTTTCCCATTTTCAAAAAAAAAAAAAAAAAAAAATACTGCTCTGAGCCTCTAGGTGGCGCTATCCCACTTCTGACACCAAATGTGGCAGGCTGGCGAGTGGATAGAGGCCCAGAGACAGACTGCAGTTCAAAAAAATAACTATTTTATTATAAATAAACAAAAATAAAGTGCACAAGGGCAAAATAACAGATACTCAAACACAAATAAAGGAAAAACAAAACTCACAAAAATAAAGTTTCCAGGCTGGGCAATGCCTTCACTGGATTTAGAAAATTCAAAAACCACAAAACAAACACCAACCTGCTTCCTCAGCTCCCTCCTCTCTCAAATGAGAAGCTGAGGCCTCCTTTTATATCAGGTGGCTGGGCGCTGATTGATCGTTAATCAACCTAATCAACTAATCAACCCCAGCCACCTGAACATAATAAACCCAGGCAGGCAGGGGAAGTTAACCCCATCCCTGCCAATTTAAAAGGGCAGAGCTTTGCTCTGCCACATAGGCTTTTTTTCTGTTTGATCTTCAGCAGCAGGATCAATGAAATCATTAAGGACACGTTTGAAGGAAAGGGGCCATTGGATCTAAGTACCACCATTGTGGAAATCATTGAAAGTAGGGGACTGTAAAAAGCAACCTGTACAACAGTGGTGGTCTTTAGATCAACTGAATAGACCCCAAAGTTTTGTAATGCAGCGGAATGGAATAGAAGAGCCAAAGTCGTCCCCCACTGCCCCCACCCCCCTACTGATTGGATAAATCACTCTTTCTTACTAAGTGTGAAATAACATATTTGACTGATAATTAGAACCCGAAACATATACTCTACATAGTTTAAGGGTTGGGGATAAAAAACAAACAAAAAAACCATCATTTTAATTTGGACCTTCTTAAATGCCTTGGTGAACTTTGTGAAGTACAACCTCTGTCTGTCTTTTTAAACTATTTCTTAAATGACTTGGAGCCTGATAAGATCCATAAGATGACACTTCCATGATTGAAAAGTGCTGACCACTCATATCTCAGTGTTCTCTGCTGACCACATTTGCCAAGTTGAGGTAGAGCAGTTGCCAAACTAAGTTAAACCTCCACAGAACGACATTCCAGTCTGCTTGCAGGGGATGTATTTATTTTGTCTGGCATGTATTGTTACTAGATGGAATTGAAGGGCATTACCTGTGAAATGGGGCCTGGCTATCTAACACAGCATTACCAGCAACTGCAACCCTATTGCAGATTGGTCCATTGTGTTATAATATTCCAATTTTACTACTTGAGTACCAGTGCCTCTTCCTGCAGAACCATTGCATTGCCATCTAAAGATGATTGGCTACGGGGAATGCCAGTCCTGTGAAGTCCTGTGAGCTGTGTGACAGACTGTGACTGGAAGTCGACACACCTGTTCAGATATGCTTCAGTGGGGGGGCAGTTGGGATGTGGGTTCAAGAATGAGCTACTAACTACTAACTCCTTACTCACTGGCTTACATTATCCCAACTTACAGAAAATAAAACTAACAATGGGGCCTTATATTCAATAATAATAATAATAATAATAATAATAATAATAATAATAATAATAATAATAACAAATAATAATTGGGGAGGTATTTAAAGAAACTGTTTTGTAAATAATAATGGTGTTAATAACATTTCATATGTTAGTATCTTGTTATTTCAGTGAAAGTCTTTGTGAATATCAACCTTTATTTAATCCATCACAACCTTTTTAAAGCTTAGCAAGGAACGTTTTGTGCATTACAAACTACCTAAGTAGGCTACTTAAAATAATTCCTGAGCTCTTACTGTTGCAAAGTGTGCCCTGGAATAAAAACCTTTGAATGCAGGGTGCCATTACTCCCCCTGCATTATACGATAATGGCTTTCAGTTCACTTTACAGATCGGTGCATTAAAGATACTGTCAGTAAATGGACACATGAGGAGATGTGCCACATTGTTTGAATTTCCATATTGTGAAGGCTTTTTAAAAGGTTTTTTTTTTTTTTTTTTTTAATTTTCACAGCCTGTGTAGACCACCGTCACAAAACACTCAGAGTGAAACGCAACTGCTTGCAAAGCGTGGGGCTGCTAAGAACCTCCGTGAACGTGACTTTATTAAAATGATTTCTATTTAGAGGCAGTCCAGATTTATTAATGAGAAAACATATCCTTAATAGAAATATTTTTTAGCGAATGCCCTTTGTAGAATACACATAAATAAGTGGATTTACTGCTTGCACTGGAAAATCAATGTCTTATTGCTCAGAATACAGAGCGCTACTTGTGAGGATTGGCGCTGTAGAACAAAAACAGCACAGCATGTGAAACTGTGAATTCAATACCAGATGGAATGCCCAAACAAATCTGGAATGGCTTTCTGGACTGCAAATCACACTTACTGAAAATCTTTCATGTTGTCAGAATAAGCCGGGTTTTTCCTTAGTGTGTGTCATGATAGAAGATGCAAAACACTTACAAAAACACTACAGATACTGATAAATTGTACTGGTAAGGGCATTTGGGTCACTCTTAAAGTTAGTTAAAGTTAAAATGTACCCTCTCTGGTGGGTAATTGAATTACTACCAGATACCATTATCAATATAAACATGCTGAATTTGACAAAGAACAATAAACAAACCGTTATATATACAGCAAGTGCTACAGCAGTAGTCCTGTCCCCAGCTTGCCAAAGTAGTGGCCACTTTGCCCAGCCTACAAACCTCAAGCATTTGTGACCTACATGAATGCAGAGTTAAGATTTTAGCAATAGGCGTGTGAAACTGTAATTTGAATGTTTTGGGAGCAAAGGTGGTTATAGGTTGCACCCTAGTGGAAGAGCAGTGTGCTACAGGCTTCGACCTGCATGCAATTCAGATCAGCCCCCTTTTACATTCATGGTTTGCTACATGAAGACACAGTTTTCAGACTGCTGTGCCTTTAGGTATGCACACAATATATTACTAGAAAAATGCCTTTGTACATGTACATTCAAACAGTACATTTGGCGATACATTTGAAATTTACAAAAACATGGATTTAATATTCTTCTGTATGTTGGCAAAGAGAATACATGTATACGTTGCTGATAGACATATATCGAAGTTCATAAGGAATTCATGAAGAAACCTCAGAGAATTTGACAAAAAGGAATTAAGCTTATATTGAATTTGAAATCGCCTACATCTGCACTGCACTTGTGGGGTGTGTTGCACCATTCACAATTGTAGAAGAAAAAAGGATTCATTTTGGGGCACTGCACTTGACATGCATACATTTCAAGAATAAGACTATTCTCTATTCAGGATCCTTAGTTATAAGTGAGCAGACCCTTCTAGCCCTGCAAACCAGCATGGTTTTTACATTTATGTTTGGGTTGCTGGAGAATATATACTATACTCTATGTAAGAATGTACCTATGTCCTGCCAGCATATTTGTGTAGAATTCTTTAAAAATTCTTAAAAAAAATATTGTTTAGTTTGCTCCACGCCCACCCCTCAATGTGTTTTCCTTCATCTTTGGAAAGAAAGGTATTTGTTGTGCAGAAAAATGGATTTGAGGCGGCCGGCATTGTAGCTGACAGCCTGGTATGTCGGCTGGATGCGAGTTGTGTTTATGTGGGACAGGAGGGCAAGAACTGAAATTCAATTAAAAATGAAAACGAGACAGAAGAAAATGAAAAGGGAGCTAAATGTTCTAATTAAAGCTTATTGTGTTAAATACTACAGAGGGAAATTAATTAGTGCAGACAAGGGTGACTTTATTCCTCCACCTTTAATGAATTACTCAGAATAAAATTTAATCAGATGCTAATTTCACTCCAAAGGGAAATTTCTCACAATATTGTTAATTCTGCTGCATTTCTCTCCTTTTAAACCTTTAAATCGTCTTAATTAAAGTAGCTTGTTAACGTTCAGAGGGACCACTTTTAATAAGACTGTGAAAAACAAATCTACAGTGCTTACCACATCTGGATAATAATATTTAAAATGATGCACACATTGGTTTCATTGGCTTTCACACCGTTAGCCTATAGAGTTCACATAAACAATTTAAAAACTGAAGGAATAGGAGCCAAGACTGCTTTGGCATGCCTTACTGTTCTGTGCTACTCAATTAGTATACCAATGGGATGTCATTCATGAAGCCACTTGGGTGACTATACTTCAGGGTGTGAATACCACTGGTTACACCAGCTGTACCTGGAGTACAGATGCTGTGAGGCACCGTCTGATCTTTGTAGTTTAAAGGCCCTGTTGCACTTGTTTGAAGTTACCTTTCCCACTGATGTGGGCACAAGCGAAAATATTGCATAGCAATCTACGGAGCGTAAATATTTCCCATTAAAGAAAATGATTTTTTTATTGGAACCTGGAAAGTGATTTCTGTATGGGGGGGTCATTTTGGAAGGTTTTTCTGTTGGGGTCACTAGGCTGAATATATATACTGTTTTGTATCTGTTCTTTTTCTTTTTTAAAAGACATTCTGGAATACATTTCATGGACCACACAGTCTTGGAGTACATTACAGAGAGACGTGCTGGTACATGAAGAAAGGGTTTGGTTTATTGAATCTATATTTCATTGTATTTAATCAGTCTAACCTGTGCTCAGCTGGCTTAGTGTTGTCAGCAGTACATGGATGCAGCTGCTATTGTGCAGCTCTGTGCCCTGCACTGAAATCCATGTATATTAGATGTCCTTATTTTTCCAATTCAGGCGTTTCATTCTTCATTTTTACTGTTTAGACCTCTGATTCTCCATTCGCTCGACAGGTCAGGAATATTTAATGACAAGAAGGGAGAGGTGATGCGTTGGCTGCTGTGCGAAGACACCCTCTCTTTTGACCTCTTCACTTGCAGCCCTATCATGGAATATATCAAGTTGGCCTCCGCATTGAGGTAAAGACAGCAAAGCCTTCCAGAGACTGTTGGCTGGCTAACGGCCTGTCTTCTTTTCGGTCAAAGAGTAAATCATTGTGGTGGTGAAGCGCAAGACTTGTCCAGACTACTCCAGTCTAGGGAATGCATGCAGTGGATCTTTGTAACCGATAATATATTTTTTTTATGGCTTTTTGTGATCTCATACTTGTAATGCGTTGATACTAATAGGTTAAAATGTTTAAGTAAATTATTGTGATTATTATCCCTTAAATACTATTTTAATATACTAAGCATTTCAAAGGGTATTTATTTATTTCTTATGTTCTGTTGCTGAATGTTGTGCAAGTCTATGTTTGCTATCTCATTTGAAATCTGTTTTATTCATCTTTTTATATTGCACATATAACTGAGAGATTCCCTCATTCTTACTGCCTTGAAGCCGGTCCAGGTGGACACTGGTTCGCAATACTGGTACAGAGCACAGTGATAGAAGACTTATCTTGTGAGTCTTAACACATCCACTGAACACGAATAAAGGCAAGTTAATGGAATGACACACACACACAGTACATATTAACAGGAGAATAACAGCACTATTCCCAGTAATGACGTGGCTAAAGGCTCCCAGGCAGCTTCCCTGTGTTCTCCTGCAGCAGTTCCATGTGAAGAATGCATTATATTGTTCTGAGGGGTTGCAACATTCAAGCAATATCACATGAGGTCTATTAATTGATTAAAATATTAATAGCACCACAGTCTAAAACCTTAAAACAGAACCCTTTGTACAGACAGAAAACCTTGCTTTCATAACCTTGCTAGACAAATAATCCTATTTTAATTGTACGCACAGACAATTCCATTTTGGGATCTGCAGCTTTTTAGATTGAATATACCCTATTGGAATTTGCCAGTAACCAGCTCTATATATTGTTGTAGCAATCTGTACTAAGTGTTATGTTGTGTATCATTGTGTTGTGTTTGTCCCTTGTTCGATTTGTGGGGTCCAGTAACGTGTCTTGATGAGTCTACATTGCATTTGTGCATGCTGCTGTGGGCTGCGTCTTTGTCTGCTGACCCTTGCTGAATAAAGTCTGCTGTTTAGCGAAAAAGATCTTGCTGTGGTCGTCTGTCTCCTTATATTCGCTCGACGTTACAGTATTTCAAAACGTTATGTAGACATTCAACATTACAAACCTACATGTAAAGCAACAATTGGGGTCTAAACAGGTGTTCTTGACAGATAGCAGAGTCACAAGGGGAACCCCCCCCAGGTATCAAAATGATTAATATATTGCCTATTCCCACAGGAGGAGTCAAATGTGAAGTGATTAAAAGTCTGTTGAATAGATTGTTGCAGGACTTCAAAAGTGCATTTATTAACTGGTGTTGTGAAATTCTTGTACAGTAACTTGAACGTGCTAAAAATTGTGGCGATATTAACTTGATCTTCCATTTTGTTTTATGGACCTATTTGAAACTGAATCTAAAGTTTGTAAATGACAGTTAAGTGCAGGCTAGTGATGCAACCATAAAAAAAAGTTAGAGACAACGGTTTACAGAGGCAGCTGAAATTTTTTGCTGCTTGACTAACATTCAGTGCTCTGTGATGGGCCGATGAGCTTCGGTAGTATTAGTGGAGCATGCTTTTACAGACCACTAGGTGTCACTACAATGAATTTGCCACTATTGCTGTGTCTGTTTATAAGGTTCTTCTGTAGAACACTACTTGACAGGTGTCATTTGTAACACAATACAAAACAACAGAAAACATCTTTCTAATCATATTGCACCACTGGAGTCAACACATTTCCTTGTATATTTTTATATGCAGAGATGCAGCTTGGTTCTCGGGGTGTAATAAGTAATATTATCTCATGTGGGAGGCAAACATGCTGGTTCCATATGCAGTGTCTCCTCTTCTCCAGTAGACTCAAGTGTTTCTAGTTAATTTGGTGCAACTGTAACTCGCCACCATCTCGGCTTTGTCAGGCCTGTTAATAAAACCACACACAAAAAAAAAGAAAAATAGTAAAAAAGCTTGGAATTTATTGGGAAAAGCAGCGATTTTCAAGTAGAAGAGAACTCCCCAGACACCCAACTCCAATAGCGGCTGGCTGGCTATGACTGTGGATGTGTTTTCCTTTTTCTTTTCCTTGGAATGGGCTCCAAGCAAGTTCTTTATGACAGCTACTGTCATGCTGCAGCTGAAACTGCGTGCCTGAGTAGTTGAGAGAAGATAGACTGTCTGTGCATAAGGAGCACGCTCTGTTCTTATTATACCAGTAGAATTACTGGAGTGCAGTTGGGAGACAGAGGGGACAAGTTCATTTCCTATCATTTTAAAAATCATTTTAAAATGTTTTAAACTAAGCAGTTTAGGCATGTGTGGGTTATAAGAACGCTAGAAAGGAATAATCCTTTTTGTTCATATTTCTTTCAGTTAATATTTCCAGTTGGTTGTCTGCTGTGATACAAGAACACTGAGTAGTGACTGTGTCTTTGTTCACTAGCGCACTCTTTGTGTCTTTGTGCACTAGCTCACTCTTAGTGTTTTGGGGAGCTGAGTTTAATCCCGGGTTGAGGTAAAACAAGGCGACCATCGTTTTGTCTAGTGAAAAAGAGACCTTGTAGTTTGCATCCTACTGTGTCAGGGTAAGAAACAAGAAGTGTCCAGCCGTCTTTTTTTAAACTGCTTGTGTTATTACTCCCTAGAAACTAAAGATGTGTTTTCCAGTTTGCAGCCCGGGCAGCAGCCACCACTCCCAGCAATCAAAAGGTCAATGATTATACGAGAGAAAATCTGAAATAAAAATCTTCATTAGAGGACGCACTCCTCTGGAGATCAATAAAGCCAGTGGGCCCATGCAGGGGATGATTTATGAAAGCTCTGCCCTATAATCTGTCTCATTTTCTATCACATTAAACTATAAAAGCAGCAAACGCTGTAAAGTCATCTTCTTTTTTATTTTAATTCGCCAATAAAAATACCAAAAGCAGAATGCAAATGAACAAGATCTAAGCCCAACCTAGCACTCTCAGATCTCTGCTAGGCTTTGCTGTGACTTTACCACTTATTTATACTGTATGCCAGTGGCGAGTGGACGTTTTTTTGGCCTCATCTCTCACATTAGACGTTGCAACTTGTGCCACATTTGCAACTGCACCATGAAGCCAGTATGTAAAACTCATCTCTTCTTGTGCCAAATTTGGGCTACAGCCGGTTCTATCTGCAACTGGATATTACATAAAAGTAAAAAAATCACTTGCATGTATCTATTAAAAAAAAAAAAAGTTCTATATTGATAAAGGAATTCATCAGTCTCCAATACACCCATGAGAGCAAAGAAAACCTGCCTCTCCTCTCTCATGAGATTGAGTTTTGCCAGCCCGTGTTCCTCACTGAGGCTGACAGAGAACCAGCTGAAACCGATTGGTTCTCGATCTGCTTGCGATGGAAATGAACAGGTCTAATTTTAAATCACTTTCACGTCTATTCTAGATGGGGAATGTAGCTAACCCTTGCCAGTGTTAGTGTGAGCGGTACATTGTCTGGAAAGGGCAGGGAATGGTAACACACAGATCAGGAACATGTCATTGTCAACAACGAGAAGCCTGGGGTTGAAACTGTGGAGAAAGCACTGTTTGTCTTTTAAGAGACTCTGTCCTCACCCTGTCACTAGCCTATTTCATCAGAAAGGTACATTTTAAAAATGAAGGATGTGATTGCTGCCTCAATTATAGGAGAGTGGCTTAAGGCTTAAACTGGCTACTTTTCAGTGGCCAAGTATTGGATGATCATTGTACTCCCTAAGAAAGGTTAAGGTTAGGGAGAGTTGATTAATTCCTTACAATGTTGCATTGATAGTCGTTGGAGGCAGTAGGAAATGCCTCTTCTGTACTACTGACCATGCAAGGAGCTTATTAATTATTCCTACATCCCTTCAAACACTCAGTTATGAATTCAAGTAGCCAATGGGTTGACTAGTCCCCTCGTCACTGGCTAGAGGGTGCCTTCCTCACTGGAAATCTACATGACGTGGTGTCTTGTAAGTATAACATTATTATATTATTACAGCACACGCACGATTGGCTTTCTGCCAGAGTGAAGTAAAAAGGAATCGTGTAGCCGATGGGGATGAGGCATAGAAGATGGAAATGATGTTCTGCCGTTGAACATGCATGAGAGCGGCCCTTCAGTTGGGCTGCTTATTTAATGTGACAAGCGCTGTGTCTCTCATCATTTAGGGCCAGGTGTCAGGGGATTGGAACAGCACGCAATCCCTGCATGGAAGAGGCTTCTGCGTGTGCATCGCTGTGCTGCTAGTGAAATAGCTTGCCTGAAATTTGCTGTGACTTTTCATGACTAGAAATGGGTAAGCAAGGCTGGCACTTGCTAATTTAGTCAGGTAGATGGAGAAAGGCAGAGGGATGCTAATGAATGCTTTTTCTTGCAGCTTCCTCAAGGCTGGAGGCGGGGGGTATTTTGTTACCTCTGAGTCCCGAAGTTAAAAGCTATTTCTTTTTGATAATGGTGTGAAATTAGTTCAGGTGGTGTGTTTGCACCTGTTTGCTTGGAACCATGCCGAGAACGCGTTTAGCCATTCTTGGCAATTGTAACTGCAGTTTTACACAGCTGTGCTGTCCTGTCCTTTTCTATCTTATTAGACTAAAGGGCTTTTTATTTGGATATGCTGCAAAGTTCAGGGTCTTACCCAGCCAGCATTAACAAAGGTGTTCTTGTATAGCTACTGTATTGTTAGGTAGTATTTATTCAAACTGGATTTTTACATATCCCACTTCGTGGCTACATATAATTGTTCTTTATTGTGTGGAATGTCAGCATTTCTCTTGAAGGGATTGTGAAGTCTGAGTTTTCTGTCTACCCAGAGTGACGGTGTCTTTAACAAACACTTGCACTGCCCAATATCAATATGTTCAAGAGAATAGGACCTCTTTGTACAGAAGCCTACATGCTCAGAGGAGTATCCAGTGTAAATCTCTCTCTCTCTCTCTCTCTCTCTCTCTCTCTCTCTCTCTCTCTCTCTCTGTCCACCCTGTCCACCCCCAGTGAACTTTGGAATGTGTGCCTACAAGGCTATAAATATTTTCAACTACGACGATAACCGTACTGAATGATGTCATTGCATAGCGTAGAGGCAGGTTCTGATTTTCTTCTGTAAAGCCAATCAAGGGGGCGACTGCAAGCTGCAAAGACCCAGATTTTTTTATTTTTTAAGCCACAGCTGAATTATGAATGACAGTTATAGCTCTGAAAATAGCTGGCTTTTTCTCTTTCTGCTCGCTGCCAGCCGTGCATTAAAGTTTTATGGCACCATTTCCAACTGTCATTTGGAAGTGTGTTAAAATTGCACAGCTCTGCACTTTTGCTCATGGATTTATGTGGGATGCTACAGGTCTTCTATTTTTTATTCATCTCTGAATATTCTTTCTTAGATTCTTAAGCTCAGCCTGTTGCCCACTTGCTTCTTAGTTATCTGACCCGTCTGCCAGTGCTTGGTATCTTCACGCTATGTAACTATTTCCATTGGAGCATCCAATCAGAGCCATGCCTTCACCAACTTCCTATCCTACTGTTTTTCAAGTTTTGGATGAACTACCTACAGCATCACAAGATTTACTCCATTTGATTTGAAGTTTCATTTTAGTACTTCTATAGTGCACCATGGTAACCACTTTCAGTGCATGTTTTAGGATCACACAGCGATGACAAAATCCAGCCATGGTTTCGGTTTCAGTATCCAATCCACAGTTACATTCTCTTCTCAGTAGATCGTGGAAGCTAAGTAAGGGCAGATCTGGTCAGTAATTGGACAAAAAATCCTAGCCAGGCTTCAGCAAGTGACCTCAGTGGCTTAGTTATGGGGTACACCCTTCTATCTTGGCCATAGCTCAACACACTCAGGGCTAAACTTTATAGAATAGCACAGCAACCCTAATGGCCAGACACCAAGTACATTCGGATAAAAAGCAGGGCTGATCTCTGTTCTCCGGGATCGGTAGCCCATTCACCTCTACTCTGGATTGCATGGTGTAAAAGTGGTTCTGGCTTCAGGCTTGTGAGATCGGAGGACATTCACACGCCTTCAGAACGTCTGTGCTGTGTGGGGACTCGCTGCAGTGAGGAGGAAAAAAGCGTAATTGGACATTACAAAATAAATAAAAATAACAATTGGTCACTCTAAATTTATATAAAAAAGACCCTGTTATCTTCCAAATCTTTGCCTCAGGAAGCTTCTCTTGCCTGGTCGGGACAGGGGTCTCCAAGGAAACAGGAAATACACGATCACAGGCATATCTGATATAAAAACATCAACTAAATAAATTCAGCAGGTTGCAAATTTCTCTCACGAGGCCCTCTGCCTGTTTCTTATACATTTCAAGTAGTGCTAGCTTATTGGTTAATGCCACTTGTAATGCAGCATTCTGGTGTTGTGTGATGTGTGTTTGCTTTGCGAGATTACAAAGTGGGGCTGTCTGTGGGGGACAGGATTTCAGATCTCTTGATGTGCTAGCAGAGTTGTGGATGATATAATCACTCTGATTACACAGACTGGGTGAGCCTGTCCTGCTGAGAGACTCTTCTGAATTGACTGCTGTCAGAGTCTTCATATGGATACGGAAATCTTTTGTCTTTTATTTATATGTCGTTGCTAATGTACAAGTTTAAAACTGCTCTTCAGTTTTAGCGTGTTTCTGGACTGTCGGTTTATACAGAAGATTGGTCAATATGACAGATGCTTTATTTTTTTGGATTGAGAGCAATTATTTTACGTTTCACAAAGGAGGTGAAGTATTGTGTCTTTTAAAATTCGAGGCTAGAGTTTGGTGACCCACTGGCAGCAAACTCTGAATCTCAAGGTCAGAGCACGCTGCACTAACATTTAAGGCAACAGTAACTTATTTCCCTCTGAAATCTGAAGATTCTGCTTTTGGAGTAGGTAGTCACCAGGAATCTATTTAACTTTTAACAGACCTACCTATTTGTCTGTATATTCCTAATACAGTAATATCCTGCTGCCGATATAGTGCTGGCGGTAGGGTTGGTAGCACAGCTGACTTATAGCCTTTTGACCCCTGGGGGTCTAGACTATGTTAAATGGTTGCCAATATGCTGTGTAATATCTGTTTGAAGGCTGATGCGTAATACATTCTATGGGGCTCTGTGGAAGACATAGCAATTTGGGGTTTATGCAATCAATCTACTTTTAGGGAATATAAATAAACTGGATATTTAACAAAGTCTGCTTAATTGGGTCAATGGAACGCTAAAGTGTGGCAGCAACATAGCAAACCAGCACCAAGGAATTACTTGCATTTAGTGGGAAATTAAACATCACTTCGGAACAAAGCAAGTGAGATCTATTACAAACCAATTTTGAGCAAATGCTGTTTTTAATTGTATGGTATTGGCAAATAATGGACACAAAGCCTTTCACCTTGAGCCTGGAGTGTTCTTCAACAGCCAGTGAAGTGTGTCGGACTTAAGCGCTAATCCTTTAGTGGAGCTAAGGCAGGGAGCTACTAGACCAGTGACTGAGACAGTTCTACATTTTCGGCAGTTCCAATTTCCATTTACCGAGGAATATAAAGCCCCTTTATCCCCCTGCTGCTCCAGGTCCCCCTCCCTCACACAGTGTCCCGTGGCTCCGCAGGAAGCCCAGTGGAGCGAGTGGAGGCAGAGGCTGAGACTGAGCCGATGTGGCAGTCCCGTTGCTGGTAGCCTGGTCCTCTGGGGCCGCCTTTAATTTCCCTTTCAATTCCTGTCCTCCTCGCCACACTCTATAATGTGGTGGGTGCGGGGTGGCAGGTAGCAGACTAAAACGTTGTTCTTGAAGGGAGCTGGATCTGCGCATTGTTTCTGTGTGTGCCTGATTTTTATTCCAAGTCATCAAGCAGACATTCAGATGAGATTAACAGAACATTACATGGTTCTAGATAGGAGACAAATGCCAACACAAGTGCTATATTTACTTACTATTTTATCATCCCTTACGTCCATGGTTTCCAACAGTACAGATGTATTTAAAAAAAAAAAAAAAAAAAGACTATTGAACCTTATTAGTAAACAAATTATCTTCAAGGGGGTGAAAATTATCATGCCTATGAAACCTAGGGGTGTGTAATCTGGAGGAAGCTGTTCTGTGTTCTTCTGCTAATGTACCTTGGAGAGCACATACAGCAGTAATTCAGTATTCATCACACAACCTCATAGGGCTTAATGCCTGAGTCCTAATCCCTCCATTAAATAAAGTGCAGGGATGGTAGCTCAGTCCATTTGCTTACACTGTCTCTTCCAGGGCTTTGTTTTAAGCAGTTATTGCAAATGTATCCTAATTATGTGATGCTGTTAATCCCCAGATAATGATCTGGGACTCATCATCACACTGGTCACAGAAGACTTATTCTATTAGGGGCTAGTCAGGGGATGGGCAGGTATGTGTTGTGTGTGTATCAAACCATATTACTGAGGCATTCAGGGACTGCTGCAGTTTATCAGGGTAGGGTACAGGACTACAGGTTGATGAAACCAACCTTTAAACTCTAGACAGATAACCCCTCAAAACCTGTCAATAAACCACAGTTACAAAATCCAAATGTCAATAATCACCACCTCACTTTTTGGCCTTTGACTGGAGCACGGTCAGATTGCCTTCCTGTGCACATAAATACCAGACTAAATGAAGACTAGGCTAAATGACAAAACCTGTCAGCCCAGCATGTTTTAATGGGCTTCTGCGCCATAGTTGACGCAACAATAAAGAATGATTTATAGCAAGAGTTGTCTTGACTGAGTGCAGCTATTGGAGTCATACATCAGTCTTTACTTCATAGTGGGCTATATTTCACATTGCATGTGCTCTGTACTGTGTAGCTGCTCTTAGCCTTTCTGCTCAACATCAGCACTACCACCTGTTACAGATCGTACCAAATATAACTTCTTAAAGGTGGAGAGTATTGTATTGTCAATGTCTGTGACCCAGCTAAAGATAGTAGTGGAGGAGTTATGGGGAGATTTGAAATTGAACAAATAAGGCAATTTCATCAGGGGGTGATGCTTTCAGCAAAGGCTTCTGATCATGTCACAGTGCTTTGAAATGTGTGCCGGGTTTGTTTTATTTGTGTTTCGGCTGCATTGCTCAAGACTGAGTCTGACAGAAGCTAGATCTCAGAGCAGTTCTTTAGCAGTGAAAGGCATGGATTTAGGACACAGCGCTGGTTTAAATTGCTTTTCTAGCTAGTGATTTTCGATCTCTTTACCCCATGGTCACCACAGGAGGTTAGAGCAGTATATAACACTTCAGTAACTTTCTGATCATATGAATCACCTTCTGCTGATTAAGGGTATTTTTGCAGGAGAGTCCAGCGTGCCCTGTCTCCTGTCTCTCAGACCATATCTTTTATTCTATTTCTTTAGGTTCATAATTACAAAAAACAAACAGAACAGAATAGCAAAAAACATCAACTCTCTCCCCAGTCTCCCTCACAGCCCCAGCACCCAGCCCCCAGTACAACACATTGGGAACGCAGGATGCATGTTCAATGGTTAATTGTATGTCTCCTGTGTTAATAAATGTCTACATCTTTAAATTGATAGAAAAAAAGGAGAAATGTGTTGAACTGGCACCTGGATTCCTGTTTCCAGTTTGAAAGTGCTGCGTTTGGTTGGTCACTTTGTATGAGGATCTATTCTGCTTCCTTGAATCTATTCTATATTTGACTTCTTCCCTTTTTAAATTAGCACTGCCTTCGTAATAATGTGGTTGACTTGGAAGTTTTCCCAGTTGTTTTAACAATTTCCAGACAGCTAGTTAGATGAATTCAGAGGGCATTTGCCTGTTTTCATAATTTGGAGCCTTGGTGCAGTACTGTATATAAAGAGAAAGAGGCATGTCAGTGTGTCTTATATTATGAAGCTGTTTGTATTCTCTCCACCTTCCATTTGTCAGCCTGTCCACAGCGCTTGTGTGTTAGAAATAGTTATGTGTAAGTGTGGCTGACATCTCGCTGATCCTTCCCGGTTGGAGACAGACAGTGCTGTGGAGAGAGGAGTCCTGCCTTCACCCGCGCTGCTGATGGAGAGCTGCTTTCGAGCTGTTCCTGACGTCTCTGATCTTCAAAGTCGAAAAAAATTAAACGAATTTGCTCCCTTCGGGCAGAAACGCCATCAGTGGCCCGATCCGGAGGATTTGTTATTTAAATTACTGTGTTTTATTGTTGTTAGTTTTTTTCATAAATTTGATTTTGCTTTAGCTGGAGAGGTTATGAAATCTCATTTCCAGTAACATTTTGGCTGAGACAGCAATGGCACCATGCTGAGTCACATTGGAAAAGGTTACTCAGCCAGCTAAAATCATACACACTGCACAAATCCGTCAGATTTCTATCTGTCTCGCATTCTGAAAACTAGCACAAGCAGCAATTTCTATATAGGACATGACATTTATTTTGTAATGACTTCACAAGGTATGTATTGAAACCAGAATTGGGTTCTGAATGAGGCCTGTGTGGCTTGTCATTGTATCTAAGTCTGAGCCCCTTAAATGTAGGCCTGGACTTTATACATTGGGAATTCCTATTGAACCCTGAAGTTTCAACAGATTTATTGCAACTCAGAAACAAACCTTTTTACCTCCCTAAATAAAGCAGAAATATTAATTGTATTGCATGGTATTAGTTTGATGGGTTTATCTAGATATTGTCAGTATTTTGCATAATATTCTGTGGTATATTCATCCATTTATTTTTCTTTGGCATGCGGTCTACTGTTCTTTGTCAAAGCTATGTTTGCTACCAATACTGTGAATATTATTGAGTATTTTGCTGCCTTTCTTAATAATAATTGTCGAGACACTTCTGTCTTTTAAAGGCAGTGAAGAAGCAGAGATGTATAAACTGTGTTATTCCAATTTCAAGAGCTGACAATTCAATTTCAGATTCAGGTTTATAATGCTTATTTTTAAAACCACTTTAAAAGCCAGGAAGGAACTGAACACCATACTGTATAACAAGCAAGTACCGTGTTTTGCTTTCTTACAAGTAATATCATGGTTCAGTTTTTAGGGTCACATTTGGAGAAGGGGAAATCTTACTATGATATAACAAGGTGGATTTCTTTAAGTCCCCTTACAGCAAACTCACAGTGTGAGTGCGTATGAGTGTTTCTGTGCAGCTCACTCTGCAGTATATCTAAACTCAGATTTAATGTAATGGGGACTGTAGTTCTGTTGCCAAGAGCTTCGAAAGTAAAGTTATTTCTTGACTAGGACAAAAAAAGCACTGGCCTCCTCTGAACTGCGTTCATAACACACAAACCTTGACAAGCAGAGCAGTATGGAGGCAAGGGATAGAGTAGCCTTTAGGGTCAGGCTCAGCGAGTAAGAAGGCAGGCTCAGATTGGTATATTTTGAGGATGGTATCCATAAAAAGCAGGTAATAGACATCTGCTACAGGTATCTTTATGACCCCTGATGTTAGCCTTTACTTGCCATCTGTTTTTCAGCAGCATTGAAAAATGGCATCTTGGCTTTATAATCACCTTTTATGAATGAGTCAAGAGGGATCAAGATGTATAGTGTGCTTTGTCAGTGGCTATGTAGAGGCTTTTCAATTAATCCAACAAGTACACCTGGTCTTATTTCAAGAGCCTAAGGTGCATTTATCTGTACTTATAAAAGGTTAAGTCAGCAATTCGTTCTGAAAATGCAGTTCTAAACTACCCTCCCCCCACACCACCCTCCTCCTCACCCCCTAACAGCATGCCTGAGTCGCTGTCGTACCGAGAATGTGAGTAGGAGGATTGCATTGTGGGAAATATGTCAAGAAGCAGGGAGAGAAGGTCTTACCAAGGGAATCTTTGTTCAGGAATGCAGTTTTAGAACATGTTCACCATACAGAGCAACATATGTTGTTTACAAAGAATTTAAAGAGAATGACATCCATTACTGAGGACCTTCTGTCCTGATCTGATCGTTATTCATCACTGCTCCCCCCGGTGGTGCACCCAGGAACTAAATGGAACATGGACCCTGCAATTGTAGACATGGATGCCATGAATCTACATAAAAAGAACAGGAGATTACACAGCACCGTCAGATCCAAACAGCCTCTAGCTACTGTCTAACACCATGAAATAAAATTAATTAATGAAAATAATTTGTTCATCTTGAGTTTAGATGACCACTAGTTATATCCTTTGTCTCTTTGTCACAGACACGCTACTCGGCTCACCAACCATCTGGAATGATGGTTTCAGTCTCCTTTTCAGGGCTTCAATTCACCACCATGGGATAGACAGGGGAAAACCAGCACAGTCTCCACACTGTTGAGCCCAATTTATCCTGCTGTCTGGGTCAGTGACCCACTAAGCTAGGGAAGTTAGGGAAGGTGAATCCCTGTGGCACACCATGAATGAAACATTATTCATGCTTTTAAAAGCAGGCTCCCAACTCAGAGGTGACACATTGGTATTAAGAAAGAGTGGTGAGAGACTGATGCCTGATGTGAGCTTATCATATAGGGTCGGCTGGTCCTGCTCTGAGGGTTTCTGTGCCAGGAGCCCTCTGTGGACCTAGAACATTAATAAATGACAAGCAGCCTCATGGGAAACACTTTGTAAAGGATGGCAGCTGCAGCTGGAGAGTTAATAGCCTGGTTTTGTGGGGCCTGTGAAACACTACCTTGTGGCTGCTGCACTACAAGGAATTCTCTTGCCTCTCTGGTCTTGTGATTCGTATGTATTGATTTTATACTGGAGCAGAAATTTGCCAAGGCTTTACTTTAATCGGCACTTTACTTGTTTATTGAGAACAGCTAGCTTACTAACATGTTGACAAATGTTCATTTTTTGTCAATGGTTAGTGTACATATACTGTTGTATTTCTAAAGTATTAAAGTTTATTGGAAGTTCAACTGCACTGTTGCAAGGGGAGCAATGAGCACAGTTTAGAAAAGAGATGTTTAACCCTTTTATGACTACATCGTTTATATGGGTTTCTATTTGTATCTCGTTTCTAAATGCTGTTGGATCTTTGCGCTAGTCAAGGCTCTAAAGGCCAGTGGGATTCCTCTGTTGATCTCGTCTGAACTGGAATGATCGTGTCATTTCCGCCTTTTTATTTGTTTGGGGACTAAGTGAGATGAGTTCTCATGCAGGCTGCTTGGCGATGACATTGCTAACTCTCCTTCGGTTAGCCCTGTCGATATTTCCTGTCCACACATGCACAGAGCTGCACAAATGCCCTCATGCATATATACACGTAATATACATCCTCGCACATCCTCTGGACACACAGCAGTGATACCATCTTCCAAACGTCTTTAGAGACATGGTGTTTTGAAAAATCTTTTTTTTTATACCAAAGGTAAACAGTAACGCTTTAAAGGGTTAGTGATCTGTAATACTGTTAGACAAATATTTTGACAAGAAGTGTATTGTCACACCAAGGGGCTGTTTTCTCACAGCTTTTAGCATTTTAAAAATACAAATTTCAACTGTACAATGATAAGGAAGTGGAAATGATACTGAAGCTGTGAGCATTTATGGACAATGCATACGTTGTATACACAGGATTTAAAAGCAAGCACATAATATTAGTTTAGTAACACGCACACACACGCACAAACGCACACACATGTAAATTGCTTTAAAAGAAGTCGAGGCTGTCTTTCTGCTCTGTCACTTAGTAAAACATGCTTATCTGCTGTAATTCATTTTAATTGTGCTAGTTATCATAATGTGTAAAAGTAACAAAAATCACGCTATTGGATTGATTCAGTTGTGATCTAAATATACAATTTAGTGACCAAGGGCCCATTCTCTCCATGCCATCGACTCAGTCCATACCATGTTTACTGTGTGTTTATGAGAATTATAGTACTAGATTTTATTGGGTCAATTCAACACCACTGTTATTTAAACCAAAACAGGAGTTTGTGAAAACTGACAAACCTAACAGCATGTCTTTAAAGTAAATGATGTCTTTATAAGCAAGTAAAATAGCATGTATTTAGATCTGCTATTCTTTAGCTCAATTGTATAGACCCCTATATGGACACTGTCGAAGACTTTGATGCTTGTCCAGATATAATTCAGACGTGTAGCATATGTTATAAACGACATGCTTGACAAAGGGAGAGTGCCAGGCTGTCTTTCACTGGCTGCTCAAACCCGTAGCAGGGAGGTATCTGGGTCAGAGCAGTCTCCAAACAGAGAACCTCAAGGAGGTTTTGTTTTGCTGGTCGTCCCCAATTTAGTATTAAAGCGCTGACTTGCCCTGCCAGAGCTCCTGTCCCTCTTTCAGTGGGGTCAAGGTACTGTCCTGGGAGATTCAGCTTCGCACAGAGAGTCGCAGTAACCCATCGCGAGTGCCCCCTGCTATGTGCAGCTGGGAGTCCGATAGCTGGGAGGGACTCTTGTAAATTCGAGCAACCCCTCGTCTGCTATGATCTGACACCGCTTACGGCAAAATTGAAGCGCTGCACTGAAGAGCTGATTCTGTCTGTCAGCTGTGTTGCTCACTGGGCTTAGCTTACTTGGCAGACTGAATGGGCTGAAGCTACAGGCATCCGCAGCCTCCTGCACTGTTACTCCCCTCCCAGGTTCTTATCTTTAAAGGGTAGCACGATTTCCTTAACTGGGTTGGCAGCCTTGCTTTACAGAACTGTGCTCCCTTAAGTGCCTGCGTGTAATGGTGTACATGGTTTTGTTATTTTTTTCTGTCACTCAACCTGTGGTGTATGAAGTGTGCTTCCATTAGATGGCGCTGTTGAGCATGCACGGCATGTCCCTCAAAATCTGTCAAATGATTGTTCTTTTCACAATCGCTAACTGGTCATGATGCCAAATCGTACATTACTTTTTCCTTTTTTTTTTCTGTGCCACTTGTTAAGTGGTCCCTGGCCAGTACCATGTCTTGCCAATCATTATTAGCATTCATTTATTTTTTGTTTAATTTTGCAGTGTTTTATGGCCACTTCTGTGTTTATACAGTATAAATCCCTAAACCATTTTTGGTGCTGATTTGACATTTGTACCTAACAAAAAAATACAAAAACACAATAATAATAATAATAATAATAATAATAATAATAATAATAATAATAATAATTTAAGTCAATAAGAATTTAGAAACCTATAGCAAAAATATATGAATGATTATAAAATGGCCTGTAATAATCAGAAAACATTTAGGTATTCTATACTTCCTATAGGTATCCTCTCTTGGATGCCAGTGAACCCACTCTAACTCAGTGTTGTTATAAAGGAAACTTTTTCAGTGTCTCTGAATGATTGCCTGTCCGTCTGTCTGCCTGCTTGCCTGTCTGTCTGCCTTCCTGTTCATTGCAGAAGCAGGTTGGAGTGATTTGGAATGTTGAGTACAATGGTTGAATTCAGGAGCGACCTCTGGGTCCTACCGCCCCCTGGATTCCTTTCCCAGAAAAACAAAAATTAAACAAGGTTCCACCCCTGCCAAGCTGGTCAACAAATGTTCTGGAAAGTCTATGAGGAAATCACCCTGCTGGTAACAGCAATCCATTACAGCAGACCTCACATGGCTGTTGGACAAGAGTTGAGAGCTTTATTGGTTTTGACATAGAGTTAAGTTATTAAATTCATCGAGTCTGCGTCTGTGAATTCCATTTGTACTCTGAAACAAGGGAACTCCGGGATTCATGAGTTCAAGGTGGAGTCAGCAGTAGCTGATAGCTTTCTTTGTCGGCTGGCTCAGTACTTAATTTGAATACAGCCAGAGATGAATTCTCTGAAATGGTATGGAGACAGTGGGTTATTAAGGGTTAATACTCTGCAGCACCAGGTCAATCTGCCATTTAAGGTCATTATGTTTTGTGCCACCAAGGGCAATATGTATGTACTGTTTTTTAAAAAAAAACAGCAACTCAAAGGTAAACAATGACATCTTAAAGGAAAAGTGGTTTTAGCAAGTTTGAATGATGAACATGTATTAACTTGGAGATATTGCTCATTCATAATTATACCATCGAGTGCTCCACTTGTGCATTTGAAGAATTGCGGTCTACAGCAGACCGGGGGTTGGAAGGGAAACTGTTTAATGAAAGGAATCAGTTTATTTCAAGAGGAATGTACTTTGCTATTGCCAATAACTCGACATGAGCAATGATGAGCGAGTGTCTCAATACAAGATGGACTGGAGCCTACAGACAGATGGGAATGCTACATACTGTAGCGATCTTGGTTCCCGGAGGCAGGCACATCACACAGGACGAGACAATCCACACACAGGTGGAAGGCCGGCGCGAACCCGGGACCTCTTGCACTAAAGCATAGCTCCGATACCACTGGACAAAAGAGCTGGCTCCTTTGCAAGGAGCATATATCAGGCTTATGTCTCAGTGGGAGTGGTCCTAAGTTCACGCCCGCCCTCTGCCTGTGTGTGGATCGCAACTGCCTACGTTAACACATTGGTGTCAGAAGTGGATGCAGGTACCCCAGCACGCACTCGTTGGACTGTAGCCTCGTGAGCAAGTCTGGGGCAGACTTGAGGCTGGCAGGGGAGAGTGTAGTGTACACAGGGGAAGGCATCAGCAGGGCTGGTAGGTGACGTAATCACATACAAAGACATAAGCCCGATATACGCTCCTTGCAAAGTAGCCGGCTCTTTTGTACAGCGGTATCGGCGTTATGCTTTAGTGCGAGAGGTCCTGGGTTCGCGCCCGCCCTCCACCAGTGTGTAGATTGCCTCGCCCTGTGCGATGCGCCTGCGTGCGGGAACTGAGATCTCTACAATACTTACAGAATGCATGCATTGTAATTTGCGAGTCCTGTTTTTCATTATTCTAAACATTGCTATAGTAATAGAAACGTCAATGGCATTGGGAAAGATATTTCTTCAAAACCTTTGACATTGCATTTTCTGTTAGTATTTCAAAATGAACCACAATGGAGTGTTTTATAGTTACTGATAGAAATTTGCAGTAGTAAGGGAGACAGTATATCCCATAGTGACTAAATTGTGTAGCATTTCCCATTTTTAGTCTATTGCAGTTTCAGTGTTTTTAGGGGCTGTTTTGGTGAGGTGCATATATGGCTCAAGTTCTTTTTTTTTTTACTTTTGTGAGTGGTGGAATTTGAGCCATTTGAGATAATTACATCATTTAATTTTATAACGTACCTTGTATCATAGCACAGTCACTTAATGGTTTACTAATCAAATGGGATACAATCAATCTGGGAAAGGTTTGTGTTGTGTTTTAGGTTTCTTAAATTGGAACTGGAAAGCCTTGGATATAACCAGTTCAATAACCAGTAGAGAGTATATAATGTAAGCTCACCCAGGTCCTCTTGTCTATGCAGCTGGGAGGCTGTTGTTCCCAGGATGACAGCTGCCGCTGTGGGATCGGAGCGAGGTCCCTGAAGGACAGGAACCGAGCACAGAGAAAGCAGAAAGCCCCAACGGGACACACTCGCCAAGATGAACCTTTGCTGGAGCGAAATCAAGCGCAAATCCCACAGCATCAGGTAAAACCTCCAGGGCCCGTGATTCAAGTGTGTGCAGGAGAGTGGTGGTGATGTGAGGGGCTTCGTGACTAGAATACAGAACCAAACCCTGATCAAACCAACCCCTGTGGTCTTACTTTAAAACTCTAAACTACTGTTGGCGAAAGCACAGTTAGTGGATTTCAGTCAGGCAAGATAGCAGATCTGAATGATTGAAGGCTGATTGAAGATCTTGGTTAGCAGGTTCTTCTCGGTATTCAAAACTGCACACCTCACTGGAAAACAACAAGACCTACCATGGACCTAACTGTATCCCAGGAGACATGTCTGGTGGCTCTACACACTCTTCACAGTGTGATGTACATTTTCTTTTTTGGGTGTGTGTGTTTGTTGACATGAAAGATTGCTGCAGTGATCTGAAAATGATAATAATGGTGAGGGAATGAAATGATTGTTATAACAAAAGTATTCCCCAAAAAGCCTGAACACCTGCACACTGACTATTAGCAGATGGAGGAGCAGAATGATTTGCTGATGCACATTACTGTGAGCTATTGTGTTAGGCAAACAACCTTCCTGGTTAAAATATTGTCATCCATGAGATTTACAAACAAACAATTACATTCAATAATAATTTGCAAAAAAAACTGTTTATCTTGAGGTTACTGCCTCGGAGCAGAGCTGCAAGTGACACACACATTCTTTCAGTCCAGCGAGAGACATTTTTGAAATGTTTGCAGAGCCTCATGCCCAGTCCAGCTGTGTGGGTGCTCTGTCAGCAGAGAATTCCCTTCATTGTTACAGGAGGTAATGCTTTTAATTTTGTTAGCATTGCCGTCCTTGTGGGTGAGGATATCTGTTTGCTCTTAGCTTAAAGGGACATTTTCACTTTGACACCTACAAACAAGGCCTATACAGCACCATCTAAAGCCAACAAACTTGCAAAACTCTTTTGAAATAGCTTCTAAGTTGTGTCAGTTTTTACCCAAGTGTCTTGTTTAAGCAAATCTTAATTGTGATTCACTATTACGTTTCCTGGTTGTCTTGCCTTGGGCTCTGCTACCTGTGTCATCTACAGCAGATTGCATTAGCTGTGTTTTGTTGTGGGTTTGTTTCCCAGCATTTCAATTAAAGGAAGAAATCACTAGACCCAACATGAACCCTCAAGGGTACCACAGGCCATGGTTCGCAGAGATGAAAACACACAGCTTGTTTGTTAGTCCTTAATGACACACTGAACCGTGATAAGACCTCTTCAAACTCCCACAGCGCAGTGTTTGTTGCAGGATTAGATGGATGCAAGGTTTTCAGAGTAATAATGGGCATCTGCCTGGTAACACTTTGAAGTAAGTGGCAGCATTAAAGGTTTTTATATATTTGTTTTAACTTCTCTTTCCTTTTTAGGATGTCAGCAATCTAATTCTGAATGGTTATCCGTGCTCATGTAGTATTCTGCTTATCTAAGCATGTTTAACCCTAAACTAAACAGCTGAATTTGAGGAATTTCCTGATTGGACATTCTGCCGATGCATTTGAATAAGCAGAATCCAAAATGAGATTTGAAAACTTGTTCACACTGTGACTTAGTCATTCTGCGGACCCATAAATCAGATTCTGAACTCAATTCTAAAAACTATTTACTCCAATTTGACATTAGCATAATTTTTCAGAACGGAGAAACACACCAAATAAAGTTACAAAGCCAGAAATAAACCATTAAGGCTTTTAATGTGTGTGGGCAATATTGGGTTGTTGTATTGTAGGGCGAAGGTGTTTTGTCATTTGTTTCAACCATTTGTTTTGGCCACTGCACCTCTTTGTTTGTTTGTTAGTGTGTTTTTGTTTGTTATTTGCGTTAATAAACTTGCACAATAGTGCTTGAACTGCAAGGCATTCACTACGTTATATAAAAAAAAAAATATATATATATATATATATATATATATATATATATATATATATATATATATATATATATATATATATATATATATATATATATATATATATACACACACACACACACACACAGACACACACACATACACACACACTGTGAATTTGTGATTTGGGTCTATTTTGTAGAACTGGGGAAAATGAATACCAGAGAAGTAATTTTATATACAATGATATAGAGTATTCATAAAGCTGTACAATCTATGAACTTTACACTGTCAAGCTTTATCCCCAGGGAATGTGAAAATATGTTCTTTGTTTTTTATTGTTTGTGAGCTGCACTTGTTGTTTCTAACATGGCATGGTGTCGCTCTGAGGGCTGTCTTCATAAAGCATTAGCATGCTGACCGGTGCATTGCAGTACTTTGCATTTATGTTTTATTAAAACGATCCTGCATCTGAAATCCATGCAAAATGAAAATGCTTAAAACGACCATACATAATTCATAACAGCCCTGCGTTTACATAGGCAGAAAGATTTATCTGTTGTGGGTCAGTAGGCTCCATATCCTGGACAGCTGTTCCCCAGGGAATTCCTGGCATATGGGATTCCTCATGGTCCGGTTTTGCTGTCTCTCTCCCTGCTGTTGTTAGCTGCAGGCAATAGCAATGAGCATTTATGGACAATGCATACCATTATGTAAGCATTGTATACATAGGATTTAAAAACAAACACGTTGTATTAGACACACACACACACACACACACACACACACACACACACTGTATATTACTTTTTGATTTTCTTGAACATCTCTTAAATAGCCATTGTAAAGTTTTACAGTGTATTTTTGTAGTGCTGCTGCAGAGTTAACCAAGATAATGCTGATAAAACCCCGTAAAGACTGTCCAGTTAGTTTAAAATAAGGTGTGCTGAAGTCAGTTCACTCCAACTCCAATTAGACTAAAACTGTGATAGCAAAAGCCTTTGACTGATTTTCGAACACAATGGTAAAGACATGTCTTTACAGTTTCTCTCTCTCTCTCTCTCTCTCTCTCTCTCTCTCTCTCTCTCTCTCTCTCTCTCTCTCTCTCTCTCTCTCTCTCTCTCTCTCTCTGAAACCTGTTTTTCGGTTTATCACAAGCGGCAAACCTTCTGAAACTCATCAGATTCACAGCTAGAGCCTGGAAAACGTTTTACCACCAGGCAAAGAGAGAATATAATGGTTCTACCTTTTTAAACTTGCGCCTGGTTGATAAGCATGTCTTGATAGGACTGTAGCTTTTTCAAAACATCTCTTTTTGAAGCTGAAGGTGTGGGCACACACCACACTTCAAGCAGCCTCTGGGACAGCATGTTAGCCATTAATAAAGCTTTTTATTTCAGAACATATCAGGCACTGCACCTCTTTAGTGAGTGAGTGCATGCATTATAATCCTGCAAGGGTTTGAGTGTGTAGTAACACTTCAGATTACTTAACCACGAACTTACATGTAACTACCAATATTTGATAGTTACTGGTGGAATAAGCGTGTGATTACATGGAAAGGACCTGTGCCATTGTGTCACTGTATGGTAGTTACCATGTAAGAACACACCAGCCAAAGTGCTTCAGAGTGTTTCAATGGCTTTATATTTTTGTGTGGACAATATAAGTAATTGTACCAGCTCTGTGCACAAAGGCCTGAAGCACCCATTCCAGAGCTGCTGCTCCCATATCTATCAGTCCCGTCCTCATTGTACTCAATTATTGTGCACAGCTCTTGTATTTCTGCCTCAAGCCCTGAATATTAAAGCATGTTTTGATGCTAATGACCGTCTACATTCAAGCACGTTGCTGGCAGGTGCCATTATAGTTTCCCATTTGCATTATAAAACACATTATGAATCATTTGCTCTTGGGTTTTGCACCGGACCAACTTGGCTGTGTCTTACTTAGCCAGAGTGCAAGTGATGACATTTGTGCATATGGAAATAAATATTAAATATACCGTTATCTAACAATTGTTACACTGTGGCCTGCTGTAGAACCACCACAATATTGATAAAAGCACTAGCTGGAACATTTCTCTAACATACACGAAAAAGGCTAACACTTCTGTTTGAAATGCATATTTGTTAAATGGCTAACGTTTGAAGGGTAGTTTATTGTTATGGCACTATGTATGTTAATAGAAGCGGTGTTACTACATAGAGAGTCTGCTGTTTACCGGTATCTCTCTCTTTCCAGGGCTCGTCTGGAAGCTTTCTCTGATAGCAGTGGGAAGCTCCAGCTATCCCTCCAGGAGATCATTGACTGGCTCACTCTGAAGGATGAGGAGCTGTCTGAGCAGCTCCCTATAGGGGGCGATGTTGGGGCTGTGCAGCACCAGAGAAATTTTCACACAGTAAGCAGAGCTCCTGTGTGACCGGGACTGGGAATATCTTTTATAAGGGATATGCTGGCTACTCCAAAGTCTATAGTGTTAAACTGAACAGTGCCACAATGAAATATAATAGACTAGTAAAACGGTTCTAGAGCACTCAACGATATTACAAGACTTTTCAAAAGTACATTATCAAGCAGTAATAATCCAAGTACCAAACCACCAATTCTAAAAACATTTCAATCTCACCCCGTACATAGTAAAAATATATATTATTGTATTGAGCTTGTTATCATTTAAAAAATAACTATTGCTTTATAATTAAAAACTGCTAGTTTAGACAGTATTAACTGAGAATAATATAGCATTAAAAGAACAATAAACCTTTAATTGCAAACTGTTCTCTACAAAGCCAACCGCTTTCAGCATGTGCTAACTAATTATACAGCTCCGCTCAAGCATGAAATCCTCCGTTTGTTCATTTAGCTATACGCTCGGGCATCTCCCTGTGTGTCTTTGACATGAGGGAACACACTTGCTAAGCATTTGCTTCAGTGCAAAGTGGTGAAGAAAAACTGCTACATACAGCAACTAGAAAGAAGACAGAGGTATGTGTATTGAGGGGTCCATTAAAGTTTGTATCATATTTGTAGGTTTCCTTTTAGATTTTGCACTGGAGCTTTGTAAGCGTAGCAAATCATACACGTTTTTCTTTTCAAACATTGGGAAAATGACACGTCAGATATTGTACTCCAGTAATACGGTAGAAAACTGCACAGAAATCAGGACCAGAGGACACAGGTAGAAATTAGGTGAGGACAGACTTTGGATAGAGGCAGCCACTTTTCTTTTAGGGTATGGAATAGCCTAGGTTACCTAGCCATGGTGTTGATGCTGGATCATCAGGATCCTTTGAAACCTGACTTGACAAAGTTTTGAGATCAACCAGCAACTAGAAACCGGATGAGCATTGATGGGATGAATGGTCTCCTCTCATCTGTGAATGTTCTTCTGTTCATATGTATGGATGCCACCCCCAATTGCTGGTAGTCTGTGTTAATCTGCTGTGTGGCTCTCTCTTCCCCTGCAGGCGTTCATGGAAGATGTAAAGTCCAGAGGCCCCTTTATATATTCTGTCCTTGAGTCGGCCCAGGATTTCCTTTCCCAGCATCCCTTCGTAGAGCCAGAGGAGACACTTCCTGACAGCAAAGGTCAAGCACATACAGCATCCTGCTGTTTCCTCTTGTCTTTCAAGAATCCTAGATACACAGGATACACTGTGTACTTGTAATACATTCATCATTTATTACAATGCTTCTTTTTAGTAGCACTATCACTACCAGTGTCTTATGATTGAGTGTTTCAAGTTATGGATGAGCCATTTAATAAGCGTATGAATAGACATAGCAAAAGTACCTAAAATTGGCAGGGAAATAAATGTCGCTTTTTTATTGGGAAATAATGTGTGTTATACACCATCACAACCTGTGTATGAAATGGAAAAAAAAAACATTCCATCACAGAAGAGAGCACGGTAAAAAGCTAAAATGTCTTGAATAATTCTGACCTCAGAGAAAAAAAAAAGCAGAAGTATTTTTTCTATCAAATAATGGTATACAATAAAACTGATTTGTTTTTAAGTCCAGTGAAAGATAAACATTTCAAACTCGGAAATAAACGACGAGGCAGGAACGTTTACCTCCTTGTACACTACATTAAAAAACAAATGATCGCTTAAGTGCACTAGAGGCAGTTGTAACCTATGAACAGCAATACACAGTCCTCGGGAGTAGGGAGAGTGTTGTAAGAGCCACGGCTCATTCTCCAACGCCTTGCCCGCCCTCCTTCCAGATGTGTCGCCCCGGCGTCGGATCCAGAACGCCAGCCGCTCGGTGTGGAAGCAGGCGAACGTGGCGAGCGACCTGTGGGAGAAGCTGACGGCGCGCTGCCTAGACCGCCACCGGCACATGGAGCTCACGCTGGAGAGGCTGCTGGAGCTGCAGGCTGCCATGGAGGAGCTGGCCGGGGCGCTGGACCAGGGGGAGGGGGTGCGAGGAGCCTGGGAGCCTGTCGGCGACCTCTTTATCGACTCCCTGCAGGACCACATCGATGCCATCAAGGTGCACGCAACAACCAGCCAGGCTCCAGTTACACCAGAGATAACCATGGCATCATAGTCTAACCTCCATACAGTTATAGTGTGACGTGTTTTTGTTTTTGTATGACTGGCTTTTTTAAAATATTTTGTTTTCAATGATTTGGAATCACCAATTGTGTTATTATTGATCCCCGTTCACCGCGGCAACCCCCCAGTGACTGGGGAAATGGAGGCTGAAACACATGTCTTCCGAAACGTGTTCCTGCCAAGCTGTCTTTCTTCCCACCGGAGCGCCGGAGGACAACACAGATCTGAATAGTTCCACTGCAGACCCACAGGCGCCCTGTCAGCCACAGGGGTCGCTGGTGCATGGTGAACCGTAAATTGCCCTGCCAACCTAAGCCCTCCCTACCCGGGTGGCGCTCGGCCAATTATGCGCCGCCCCCTGGTACACTGAAGTATTTGTTTTTTAAGGGATTAAACGGCACTGATCCTTTCCTGTGTGATTTCCACCTGTCCTCATTCCCCAGCTGTTTAAGGAGGAGCTGACCCAGGTGAAAGAAGGCATGAAGCACATCAATGACCTCGCTCACCAGCTGGCCATCGCCGACGTGCACCTGTCAGTGGACAACGCCCGCGCCCTGGAGCAGCTCAACACCAGGTGGAAACAGCTGCAGGTGAGGGGCTCAGCACAGCCTTGGAGACGCACAGGTTAAGCACTGCCTTCACTGGGATCCAGGGATCATTCAATGAACGAGCCCAAGGAGATGATAACCTCCCGAGATGTGAAATGCTAAAAACTGAATTCTGTGTTAGCTAGATATTTTAAACAAAGAGTCCTGTGTGTAATGCTATTTCATTAATGGACTAAATTCAGGAAGTTTCATAATCAGAAGATGTTCCTGTTTGTTGTAAATTGGAATTTTATTATGAAACAGATGACAGTTCTGTCTTTTTTTCATTACACCAGATTCTAATATACAGATAACAAGGCATTTATATTAATCCTGTGCTTAGTGCCTTGTCTCCACACAACTATGTGCTTCTGTGTACCCAAACACATGTGTATGTAAAGTAAGGGCATTAGTGGGTGAAGCCACAGGTTTTTGGAAATCAATAGAAAGATTGATATTTAAAAATGCATTTCAAATTCTATATAACAAGGTAGCATTTATTTTCTGCTGCATGTCTCCTTTTGCAGGGCTCCATTGATGAGAGGCTGAAACAGCTTCAAGATGCCCACAGAGATTTTGGACCAGGATCTCAGCACTTTCTCTCCAGTACGTATCCTGTTACCGCTCTGCCGAGTTAGTGGGGCTTGTACCAGTTACCTCTGCAGTACAATTCTCCTTCAAGGTCAGTTACTGAATGAGTGAGTGTTTCAGTACGCTCACAGTTTGAAATACTGGCCTCTGGAATAACACAATCTGAGGCCCTGTGTGTTGCAGCTGCAAGAATGAATTTTATTATCATTCATTTCTCCAGTGCTGGGATTAACCCTTGTATGTGTGACAGGGCTGGAAAGGAAGACTGGCACCAGGATGTATTTTTATTAACGTGTGTTATTGTCTCCATTTCTTCTCATTCTCCTGACTTTATGATGTACATCTGATTATATTATATTGCATTGCCTGTTTCGTTCAGGTTCAGTGCAGATTCCCTGGGAACGATCCATCTCCCACAACAAAGTGCCCTACTACATCAAGTAAGTTATTCCACAGACAGCACTGCCGGATGCAATGGTTTTTCCCTGATCCCTGACTAGATCCAACCTTTCCTCTTGTATTCCACAATTCAGTACACTACATGCTTGCTTGACAACGGCATACAGGGCAGTAGGATCACAGCAGCCATGCATATAAAGTATTATTTAATACTTTATTAATATTTCCCAACATAAAACCAATGTCACCTTACAATAATTGATTCTGAGTTTCAGTGTTTTAAAATAAAATATCGAACAGAATGAAATTTCAAGGTACCATTTGTAATTCAGTAATATGAGAGAATTGGTCAGGGGTCTGAATACTTTTACAAGGCACTGTATATATAAAAATGACATTTTATTGTCTGAGATGTTCTTCGAAGTTCGTCTGCCTTCAATAAGCCCCCGATGGCATGCAGATAAATACCTCATTGGCTGCAGCTGCCAGAGAATCACAGTGGAAATCGATGGTCGTTTTCAAAAAGGAGTTAATAATTCAGATCACTTATGGTATTGGCGAGAAGCCCAGTCTATCAGTAATTGTCTAAAAGCTGCTTTCAAGGGTCAGGCATGGCTAGAAATTGCTTTGAACAAAATACAGTCAGCGGTTCAGTCTGTTAGGCTAGCGACTCAGAGGAGGTATTAGCCAGGACCGAGGAAGCTTAGGGGGCACCCGGTAGCCTTGTCAGCTGACGCTTTAGTCAAATATCTCCTCATTCCCAGGGACTGAGCCCGCAGTTACCAGCAATGTGTTTTCAGTCTAAACTGGTTGTTTCTTTATCTCCAGCTGACTGCAACACAAAATACACTGCACTGAGAAACACATTGCATTTCTGTCTTTATTCATTCACATTGCAAGAAAGGCTTGGCAGATTGATGTTGTTTCTTAAGTATGAATTTCTAAGTGAACAAACAGGTTTTCTGCAATCATTGCGTGGTACATTCTCTTATGAGTTTGAAGAACGAGCCTGTGAAATCTTACCTTTTATTCACCAGTTAATGCAAGCAGTTCATCACTTAAGTTATTACACTTTATGTATACTGGCCTATCAAAGAATGTGACACATCCGATTACAGCACGGGGATGTATTTAATTGATATGTATATATGGGCAAATCTAAATACGGCTGTCCTTTTAAATCACATATTATTACAGCCATTAAGAGTGTTCTTTTTAGCCACCAGACTCAGACTACCTGCTGGGACCACCCTAAAATGACAGAGCTGTACCAGGCCCTTGGTAAGAGTCCACCTTTATGTGCAAAATACCAGTGCGATTATATTAGAATTAATATAAAATGTATTACTCTGAAGAAACCTAAGCAGAAGAATTAGCAGACTGCAGGGATTCCCAAAAACTGCAATACAAGGGATTTAGAATAAATATTGACATGGTTCTGATGTTGTAGCTCGGAGTACTGGTATTGTATTATAATGTATTACCAGTTTAATGGTATTGATTCTGCTATTTGGGTTGTCAAACTATGAAACCACCATGGTACCATTTTACCATTACATTGCCATTGAAGATCATTTTTCCAGAGACTGGTGGGGAATGAGACTAGGGTGGGGTTGGGAAGTGTTTTCTAAAACTGGGAGGCAAGGAAAGTGGGAGAGCTGAAGATGAGGAGTGGAGGGAAAGTATTGAGAAAGCTGGAGAGGGGCAGGTGCTTTGGGATTTGGAGGGTTTGGAGAACTACCAAATTGTGATAAAAAGGCAATTTTTAATTGAACTGTGCATCTGCATTTATTAACCTCCTCTCTTGTCTCTTATTTCCCAGCGGATCTGAATAACATCAAATTCTCGGCGTACAGGACTGCCATGAAACTGAGGAGGGTACAGAAAGCACTCCGCTGTACGTACAGTACTGGAGTCAGCACAGAGGTTTAGTCTCCTTCTTACTGTCGCTTTGAGCCATTCTGCAGGGGACGCACCAACGCTACAGTCCTCCACTACCACACTCAATGATTTACATGAGATGATTACATGGCAAGCAAGAGAAAAGCATGCATCTGAGTATCTGGGGATACCACCCTCCTATAGCAGGCTTGTTACAGTATTTATATCATGTTCTGTTCCTGATCTGTCATTTGTAAACAGTGGACTCCCCAGCATGGTCTCAGTTTCATCCCGAGAGGTTTCCATCTTCGTTGTCTGTCGAGCCTATTTTAATGAAATGGATTTCTCTTTTTTTGGTATTCGATGTCTCCGCTTAAATTAATTACAGGTCACGGCATAGAAAAATCTATTGTTTGCATTTTTGATTTTATAATACAAATCCTGACATCCATTTCAATGTGTACAGACACTAAGGGAGATGAATCAGCTTGTTGAACTGCCTGTATGTGTGGCTCTCTAAATATCACTAGACACTGCAGGAGATCCAGGAGGAGATGTCTGGCAGATTTCAGAAGTAAATAGAAATATTTTTTAAAGGACTTATGATAGAAGATTCTGATTTATTCGCACATCCCTTGTGTTTTATTTCTACACACAAACAAATCATCAAAAGCTGAGGAAGACAACTTATACAAACCCCACCCAGCCGCAGAATCTAACAAGCAAACAACCTATAACAAAGATGATTGAAAAAATATCAAACTTGATATTGGAAATAAACCCACAAATAATTAAATACATAGAAATAGATAAATAGATAGGTAGATAGACATAAATGAATATATATATTCAACAAGTTGCAAGCCAGAGATGGAACAATGCTAGTCGTGAGAATGCTATTTATTGATTGGCTAAGGCATCAGTACTCACTAACCTGGAAAGTTGTAAAAGTGATTCCAGGCAATATCAAATTCTGTGGTTTTATCATAAATTCTTGCAGTGAGCCTGTCAAGAGATGCGAGTTCAGTCATTAGATTGAGCCAGTGTGTGAATGAGACATTTGTCCTGTAGAAATTTGGACTGATGGAAGGGTGTGTCAAAGCCAGAGACATCCCTTGTATGAACACATTAAATTATCGTAATTCTGCAAATCGTACAATTATTACTTTGACATGTGGATATATGAAGGAAAGAAAACAAAGTGACCACTCTGAAGATTTCTGTGCTATTTAGGGAATGCCAGTAGGATACACTGATGGTAAAAATCAAACAAAAAAAAACTTTCTTCCAGACCTTGCTTCAGACCAACAGTACAGGGTCAGTAGATTAACGCAATTCTCCTCGTTTGTTGAACTACCAGTGTTTGACATATTTGGTGGTGTGTTTACTGCAGAATGGCCCCTTCATTTCTTCCATTCATTACCATTTCCTTGTTTATCTTCTTTTAACCTCCATCTCACTGCTTTTTGTGGCATTACTGTGGCATTAATTATAGTGCAATCACACCACAATTACACAGGTATGAATAATTGCTATTTAATTGAAAATTGAAAGTGTGAAGTTGTAACACAATAAGATTACACTGTAATTACAGAGGTACAAGTTGCAATGCACAACATGTAATTTCAGTACAATTAATGCCCTTTCTCTAGAATGTACTATCTTTTCCCTTGCTGCAAACTAAAACAAAACTGTTGCAGCTAGAATTGACAAAAAAAAAAAGAAGAAAACTTCCATTCAAAAGTTCTTAAATTAAAATTAAACTGCTTCTTTTTTTAACAAAAAGTTACAGCTACTTTAACCGCTGGTGTTTGTTTTGTTCCAGTTAAATGTAAAGTTGAAATGCAATAATATGGCAATTGCTGTATCTCAGTTCTGTGTTTATCTTTTCCCCATTAGGACAATGTACTGTAGACAGCGTACTCATTACTTCCAGTATGCTGTTAGTTAATTCACAGATTAGATGACAAGTGTAATCTCTTTGCCATTTACTGTCATTGGTAGTACATTTCTGTTACCCGGCGATAACACAGCTTGTCAGTTTGGATAAACAAACATCACAAAGGCCTGTTGACAGCAAAGCAACAGCAGCCTGTCGAGACGATGGACTGATTTGGTTGAAGTCTGTCTCGGAGCGAGAGCAGAACTCAGCTGACATTTACAAAAATTTAAATGCAGGACTTTGAAAAAGGAAAGATCAAAACACTGCTGCAACCAGAGAACACACGCTGAACGTACAGTACTGTCTCCCTCACTAATATGAAAACCTCCTTCACTTCAGATTTCTAAACTAAAATAATAAGAAACTAAACAGACAAATCTTTTGGGTAGTGCCTTCTTCAGTGTACTACCTAGAAACTATTTATGTTGGTTTCTATCATCACATATGAAGGGGCACCGGTCTCCTCTTATAGTTTTTTTTATTTCCTCAGACACTGCACCCTGTAGTTATTGCTTCACTTGTAGCATGTCGTCTTTTATAATGAGCTGATTGGAGCTGTCCGTCTCTCTCTCTCTCTCTCTATGTCTGCAGTGGACTTGATGACCTTGAGCAGCACGTCGCAGGTGTTCCGGGAGCATGATCTGCAGCAGAGCAATCACCTGCTGGATGTGGTGGAGGTCATTCACTGCCTGACCAGCCTGTACGAGCGGCTAGAGGAGGAGCGGGGGATACTGGTCAACATCCCGCTCTGCGTGGACATGTGTCTCAACTGGGTGCTCAACGTCTACGACAGGTCGATCGCTCACCTACTAATTGTTTACTTACTTGAAGACCCAAAGGGAGCTTCTGGGTTGCAGCTCTGGGCTGGGGGTGGGGCCCACAGGGAGAGCTACATTGGTTTGGGGAAGGGAAATTGTTCAGGGATAGCTCACTTCAAATTTCACTGAGTCCAGGCGGACGCTTCCCAAGGCTGGGCCCGTGCTTCCAAGCATTTTGTACCACAGTAAAAGCGTAACCAAGTGTAATAACCACAGTAAAAGCACTGTACAGCATAGGTAAGCATTGTAAAGAAGAGGCGTGGTAAAACTTTAAAAATGCCATGCAAAAATACTGTGAAATGGAGCGACTGGCTTGGCAGCAGGAACAGAAGCCTCCTCAGCTCATCTTCACTGCTGCTGGAGAAGGTTGCAGCAGGGAGGTGACTTTCACATTCAAGATTTCAAATCCAATTTAAAAGGTGGGGGAAAAAAAAAAGACGTGTAACTTAATAAATACTTGGCCTAATGGCTTCGATTGATTTTGAGAAAGGGTATCCAGAACTAGGCTGTACATCTTATTAAAACATTGGTATTATTCTGGAAATCAGCAGGCACAACAACAGACAGCACACATCATATTCAATCACAGTCAAGCAGGTCAATTTAAACAACACTCTGCTTCTCATTTATTTGCACTAGAGCAACATCAATAAACCGATCTGAACGCGTGTTTCATTGCAGTCTCTGTTACAGTAATGCCAGCTTCTCCAATTTATTTCACATGTGTTTTATACCTAAAGAAGGATGGGAGAACCAGTCTGGTGGATGATAGAGTACTCTGTTCATAACCAACTCTTCTGAAGGCGGCACTGTGCTAGAATACCAAACGCACAAGTGTGTTAGTATGATTGGCGTCTCAGGGTTTTACTAACATGGAATTATCAGTTATAATTATGATAGTACATTGAAACTGCTGTGGGTACATGACAAATGGAAATGCAGCCTCCCGCCTAATGTGTGAGCCACTTAAAAAAGAATATGCTGTACTTTTCTATTACCGTGGACTTGCAGGTGCCGCCAGTCATACTAATGATGAATTGGTTTTATTTTTAGTTGACGTGACTGAGGCATGTGTTTTGCTTTGTTATTTTTTTCATTTCTAACTTATTAATATTTATGTGTATGGTAAAGGCTCTGCTGAAGTGACCATTCCGTGGGTTGTTTCTGTTTTTTTTTTTTTTTTTTATATAACCCAATTATTACAAAAATTCCCAAATGTTTTGTCTGCTTGAACAGAAAGATTTTATACCCTCCTCTCCCTCTCCCTCTAGTGGTCGCAATGGGAAGGTGCGAGTTTTGTCTTTCAAGACAGGACTTGTCTGTCTTTGTAACTCCAATGTGCAGGAGAAATATAAATGTGAGTACATGAATGTGCTGCTTATATAATGATGAGACAAATAAAGACTGACTGAACGGTGGTCTATGGTTATATAATGAACAACATATCATTTTCTAAATGAAATTAGAAGGATTCACTTATACTAAAGAAAGCCAAGCAATAATATATACATCACTGAATAAGGAGATGTTGCAGATAAACCTGAAATCGAGCAAATGTTACTGGATCTTTGTTGGCACCAATACCAATCAGCAGCAGTAGTCTAACAAAACGCTATGCTTTAAACACGAATGCAATTATATGCACTGCTAGTGGTGCCTCGTATCTCTTGGCTGACATACGGTAGTTTTTCAATGACAAACGGCTTTGTTTGTGTTAAAGGGGAGTGAGTGAATATGGATTTTTGAAAATGATTTATTCATGAAAGAATGCTGATGGCAGCCTGATTTTAAAGAGTACAAATGTAATCCACAGGTGTTGTTTTATTTAAAGAGATTTAAAAAATGATATGCATTTTATTACATTTAGAGTCCAAATATCTGACACAGTGGGAGTGGCAGCATGGAATAAATCTTTATTGTGCTCTAAAGCAACAATCATTTAGTAGCTGTGTGCTGTTCATTTAGTGGCTGTGTGCTATTCATTTAGTGGCTGTGTGCTATTCATTTAGTGGCTGTGTGCTATTCATTTAGTGGCTGTGTGCTATTCATTTAGTAGCTGTGTGCTGTTCATTTAGTAGCTGTGTGCTGTTCATTTAGTGGCTGTGTGCTATTCATTTAGTGGCTGTGTGCTATTCATTTAGTGGCTGTGTGCTATTCATTTAGTGGCTGTGTGCTGTTCATTTAGTGGCTGTGTGTGATAGGGTCAGATTGCTTGATATTGCCAAAACAGAGCCATCTGTTTTATAGGACTAATCCTACACTGAACTTGATATCCCTTTTATTAAATAGGTAACTTAAAAATCATTATAAATATATTTTCATACCCGTTAGTCTCTTATAGTTGGTTACTTTAAATATACCCCTGATGTAATTCTTATTCTAAAAGGTACGTCTTGGTTAAAAGCTTTTTTGTTCAGCAAATCTCTTTCTTTTGCAGAGTGTGTGAAATGCGTCTGTTAGGTTAGGTCTCAATGGACATGAAGGGCAGATCGGCTGGAAAGCCAGACGCCTACATTTTAAAGCATTACACTAGATTATGTAGAAGCTTCCCAAATGTTATTTGATGCATACATTTAAGTCTAAAAGAAAATTCATCCAGTTCAATTATAATAATAGTAAAAATAAAAATAAAGTAGCAAATGCATTCAAATAGTCATTGTACTTCTAATATTGAACAAACATTTGTGCAAAATAAATTAGACTTTAAAAAAAAAAAATAATGTTAATAATTCGTTTTAAATGATTTAGATTTACTTGTTATTTTTGTGTAGTACGCAGCATGAAGAGGAATTGAAATCTGACATTTTCATGATTTAAAAGCTTGCCTCCCAGCTCAACGATCCCTCTTGTGAAGCTGTATCTGCGGCCCTGTTCCCCTGCAGATCTCTTCAAGCAGGTGTCCAGTCCCGGGGGTGGGTGTGACCAGCGGCAGCTCAGCCTCCTCCTCCACGAGGCCATCCAGATCCCCCGGCAGCTGGGTGAGGTGGCAGCTTTCGGAGGCAGCAACGTGGAGCCCAGCGTTCGTAGCTGCTTCCGCGTGGTGAGTACCACTGTGCCATCCCTCTACTCTCCCTCCGTTTTAAAACAAGCTAGCCCCTATGCACCATATTCACGACTGCGACGGATTAAGGTCTCCCCCGTCACATGAGTAAATAGCATATGTATATTATGTGCTACATCAGGGATTTGGGTGTAGCCCTCCTGCAACAGGCAGGCTAGCCAGATGTGGGAGAATAAGGCTGAACTGACTGGAGGGGATCAACCCTGTAATAATGTGGCCAGGCTAAATTGGATGATATTGATTGCCAATTTAGCCTGGCCATATGTATAAACACGTTTCAACTGGGACTCAAAGGAGAGCAGTAGTATATGCTCGCTGTTATCACTGAAAACTTCAGTTTGTTGGAATGATGCAAAGTCACAGAAAAGAGCTGAATTTGTGAATAAACTCATTTTTCAAAAGCTACGCTAAAGCTTCCACTACAGTAAATCCTAGTATAATAATTTGGTCTCTTTGTGGTGCTGCTAGGGTTAAGATGAGCATGTTTGGTTCCATTATTTGGTTATTTCAAAGAGCCTGGTATCTAAACAATCAGCAGTGATTTTGTAGAGTATCTGTTAAATGGTTAATTTGCATTCAACAAATGAGATTTCTCCTCGTTGGGGGGGAATGTCATGGGAAATCAATTTGAAATACGATTTTGAATCGTCATTTAATTAGGATTTCTCCCGTTAAATATACTCTGTCTCTCTAGAGGCTCCTTACTCTTGTCCTTTCCTCCTCATTGTCAATCCTCACCCCAGGCGGCTGGAAAGCCTGCTCTGGAGGTCTCGCACTTCCTGGAGTGGATGAGTCTGGAGCCGCAGTCCATGGTGTGGGTCCCAGTGCTGCACCGCGTGGCTGTCGCTGAATCTGCCAAGCACCAGGCCAAGTGCTCCATCTGCAAGCAGTGTCCAATCAGGGGCTTCAGGTACAGCCACGCTGGGGGTGTGCAGACAAAGGTTATTCTCAGACTACAGTCAAAGATTGCACTATATTTTATGTTTCTCCAAAAAGGGAACATTGAATCTGTATTTTCTAAACTACATTCACAAGTCTCATGCTTTCTCCAATTCTTTATTTAATTAAATGTCTTATCAAATGAAGCAGAATAGAGCTGAAGGAAGATGAATGCTTGGCAACGCTAACATAATGGCCGCACATTCGTATTAATTCCTCTGCATTAGCTGCTGTTCCACTTGAATTGCTTATGAATTTGTGGCTATATATATATTTTTTTGTCAGGATTAAAAAAATCATTACAAAATAGAAATAAAACATTTGTTATTCAGATGTTACTCCAGATGTTTGATAGCAATATTAATAAGACTGTTAATTAATAGAAAGATGTTTGTAAAATACATGATATTGTTCTAAGTGGAAAAATAATACCCTGGTTATTTTATATTGACCATTTTCCTTCTTTCTCATCCTATCTCTCCTAATTGCTCTCTCTCTCTCTCTCTCTCTGTCCTTGTCTCTTTCTCTCATCTGTCGTTCAGAAGAGCTTTCCTGGCATGGCTCCCTTTCTCACTACAATTTATATAAGCTTTATTGGCATGCCAGCTCATTACGCATTGCCATGGCACTTATAACAAACATAAATCATGTAATCCAGTTTCTGTGTAAAGGAAAACCAGCAGATTGGCGCAGTCTCTGTCGCCATCTCTCCCTATAAACTTCTCTCTCGCCACCTTACTGTTACCTTGAGCTGTCGATTTAGCTCCGTCTCCCTCTCAGGTACCGCAGTCTGAAGCAGTTTAACGTGGACATCTGTCAGACCTGCTTCCTCACAGGAAGAACCTCCAAAGGCAAAAAACTACACTACCCCATTATGGAGTACTACACACCAGTAAGGAACCCTGTCTTACATACTTCCACGAACGACATTAGAAACACTTAATGCTAGCTTCAATTGGATTATTAACAAAGGTATGGGCTAATATTTGTTGCAATAACACAACACATTATACAGCTACATTATATGTCATTCACATTACATTTTTAATTTTTAATTGAGATTATTAATAGTGGGGAAGCAATTAAGATAAGTAGGGCGTAGTATTTCCGTCACTGGTGGGAGACCAGGAGTACTAAACCTTTGTATCTATTGTTGGCAGACAACCTCTGGGGAGAACATGCGGGACTTCGCCAAAACTCTGAAGAACAAGTTCCGGTCCAAGCAGTACTTCAGCAAGCACCCTCAGAGAGGGTACCTCCCGGTGCAGTCTGTACTGGAGGCTGAGAGCAGTGAAACGTGAGTCCCTCCACACCCGGACACTGGGATCAATATCTTTCAGTGTACTTTCAACTGTTGAGCATAATTTACAGTTCAATTAGGATAGTGTGGGTAAATGCCAAAAACACCTGCTTTTAATTAAATGAACATTAAAAATCTAAATATATTATGGGTTTTTCAGCTCTCCTTATTCATTTAATGGGTTACTCACAGCTAGTGAGTGGTTGAATAATTGATTTATAGCATGGCTTTTAAGTCCCATATTATGTGGAATTATATAGTCTACCCCCCCCCCCCCAAAAAAAAAAAATAAGAAAATAAGAAATATAAAAAGGTTCTAAAAGTGCTCCCCCTACTGCAGTTTAGAAAAGTTTGTGAGGAGGGAGAACCCCAACACACTTATCTAATTGGCCAGCTGGTTAACGAGCTAACGACCTCCTTGTTTTGTGTCTGGTTTTGTTTGGGATGTGCAAAGAAAGGATATTCTCAGATTATAAGGGGGTTCATTCATAACATGAGCAAAATCTCCTCAGTTAACATCATTTCAACTCTCACTCTACCCCTCTCTTCGTGTGACTGGGATTAAAACAGACATGCACAGCTTAACATGGGGATAGTGTGGGAGTTTAGGTGTAATGTCAGCTTAAAACAATCCTTACCTGGAATCCTCTGGTTTAAAGCTAGCCCATGAAGGCAGACTGTGTTTCTGTAGCACGGGAAATGCATTGTAAATGTCTGGGCCCTGGACTGAATGATAATAACTGATAAGTAAGCCCTGTGCTTAGTTCTTGAGGGGATCACAAGGGGTTCCACAAAGCTGTGGGTGTTGCTCCTTGGGGATCTGCTGTCCACTCATGATCCTGAATCCAGAGATGTGTTTGGATGTAGACGCTGGTTAATAACTTCTCTTGTTTGCCTGACTCCCCTCCAGACCCAGCTCCTCACCAAGGCTGCCCCATGCAGACACCCACTCCAGAATCGAACACTTCGCCAGCAGGTACTTTAGGCCAAAAAGCATGAATCTGAGGAATTGGAGGTTTTAGCTGTTATTACCACCGCTCAAAGTAATAGCATATGTTGTAAAGATCGCAGATACTGAGAAATCACATGAGAAAACAGCCCTGTCCATTAAGTGCATTTGAAGGTCTCGTTGAGCACTGTTTTGTTGTTAGTTAATCTGAAACTACTTTATCTGAACAGTGGACTCACATACATAAATGCACAGTATTACTGCCATGTTAACAGTGAAGTCAGTTAAGACGATTAACAAGTCCTGGCTTTCCTAATAATCACTGGTTCCAATGTAGAGGGGGTGGGGGTTTATACATGCCATGACTATCCAACAAGACTATAGTGTTACAGACCAGATACTATTTACAGAAATGTTTAAAGAGTTAGTAGCTTCAAATTACTTTGCATGTTTCTATTGCAGTTACTCAAATATTGTGTTGTTTTGTACTAAATGCAAATTTCTTTAGTAACAGCCAGCATCATCTAGTGCCTAGCAGAGTATTCCCAGCAATACAAAAAGAAATGTAATCCTTAATAGCTAAGAGCAACTCTAGAACTCGTCAAAGTTTTTAAAAGTTTGTAATGTTTAAACACAAGAAGAACCACTTAGAACAACTGCAAGGGGGCTGTAAAAATGTTATGTAAAAGTATCCTCAGAGTACTTAAAATAAAAACACTTATCTTTAGTTTAATTATATGGTCTGAAATGTTTGTCATGTAGGTTTTAAAAGGATTGCTTGTAAATAATTCTGTTCCTACACTGCACAATAACGACCACTAATAAGCATTAGCAAAAGTGTCACACAAGAAGCACTTATTTTTAACAAATGTAGCTTGTTGTGCACAAAATAATTACAATGGAAGATACAACAGTAATTCATTTTAAGTGCACAGTGAAACAATCATTAAAATGTGCTGTTTGGGAAAGAGATGGAGAATGACCGAATGGTTAACCCTCTGTGTTGCTCTCTCTGTTGAGTTTGGAGTCAGACATGATTTCTATTCTTGCACCTCACTAAAAATAGACACTTAGCTTTTAGTGCTCAATCCTTGCTCCCCAGTTTGCCCTGAAATCAGGTTTGAATCACACCTCCTTTCTCTCCCCCACATAGGCTTGCAGAGATGGAAAATCAGAACTGCTCCTTCTTTACAGACAGCCTGTCTCCTGATGAAAGCCTGTGAGTACAACACGAGAAAGGGGAGGGTGAAGAGCAATGGGGACAGCCTGGACTTGGTGTTTGGCTGAATGCGCTGCTGCACTGGAGGGGGGTACTAACTGGAGCACACAAATCAGGAGTCCCGCTCACTCCCAATAAATGCAGTGACACTAATTCGATGATCAGTGTAGCAGCACGATGCTGAATCGTGCTTCACCAATGACAATGCACTCACATTGCCGCCTACATACCTCCTGTATCCCAGTCTCTCTGACACTCACATGCATGCACTCACTCCATGTACACCAATGCATATTCACCCTCGAAACCACACACACATTTGAACACACGGTGCATAGCTATACATGCCCTTTTGTAACTACACACACTCATATGCACATTGGTACTCCCTTGCACATATTCATATTAACTGTGTATTTGTCTGTGGGAGTGTAGGATGGTGCACATTAAAGGAGTGTTAGCCAGGGTTTTAAATTCCATTCTCTCGTCTCCAATCACAAGCAACATTATCCCTGGGCATTTTTATATCTAGAAATTGTGCTTCACTGTGTTTGATTGCATAGTAAACCTATAGCAGTGCTGAGAACAGAGAACGCGGGAGGCTTGTATTGTCACCGATGTGATGCGTGCAGTATGGTTTATGATCAGCAGTACTGCTGCCTCCTTCACTGAAAACCTTACCCTCATAGCAGTGTCAGAGATTCCAGTTATCGTATAGCAATCCTCATGGCATTGAAATAGTCTTCAGCAAGTCCTTGCAGTCTTTTAATTGAAGACGTGTAATTGTCTGTCTGCAATATTTGACAGTCAAGTAGTTTAGCTGACGGAGCCAGACTCTTTTAACCTTTATGCTCCCATACCTATTTAATGCCTATTTTCTCAATGTCAAATATATTGGACACTGGGCAGCAAATGGGTTAAAGCAGCAAATAAAGTCCGAAAGGGATCCGATCACACCGACCGCGTGTCCTTCTCGGTGCATCACACTGCCTGTCTGACCCCCTCTCTCCGCGGGGTGCTGTCCACAGCGACGAGGACCACTACCTGCTGCGACACTCCAGCCCCACCCTGGAGCAGGACTCACTCACAGGGCAGCAGTTCGGAGCTGGGCACGTCTTGGCCAACTTCAACTGTGAGGACAAGGATGAGCTGGAGAGGATCCTGGCCCGCCTGGAGAACGAGAACAGGTCAGACACCCGAACATGTAAACCCGAGCTGGTCACAGGGACTGCTTAAGAAAACACACTAAAGATCTGCTGGCTTGTCAGAGTAGGTGGCGTCTACCTGGGTCACTCTTTCACACGTATAAGACTGTGGGCTTGATTTAGAAGTCAATGGTAGACAATCTGACAGTCCTGTTGTGACTGGTTCTTTTTTCTTTAACATGGCGAGAGAAGCCCAGATAATTCTGAGCTAATTGCATTTCAGACCACAAATGAATGAATTCATCATTTCAATGTCTAATTAATTAAATGCTTAAATACATTAATTTGACAAAATGATTTATTAAGTAAGACATCTTTAATGGTGTTAATAGTGAGTAGCAAGAATGCATGCTCATTTACAAAACTTAGTTTGTTATGTCTTTATTATTGTAAAATAATCAGTTTTTTATTTTTTAAAGATAACTTAGAATTATTATATAAGCATATTACCATATAATGCTAATTTTAACCTGACGTTGCATGCCATAAAATCATAACTCTTGGTGTGAGCTGTGTTTTGCAGATAATGATAATATTCAAAATTGGTCAAAGGAAAAATAAATAATTTTCTTATTTTCCAATTATGTCCAAAAATAATGTTTAAAAAAAGTGAAACATACAATGTGAAGATTAGTATGACAAGTATTCAAGCACATCTCACTATTAGCATTTAATTAATGCCAAAGGGTATGCATGTGTTCTGTTCTGGCAGGATCCTGCAGGGAGAGTACCGACGGTTGAAGTGGCAGCACGAGGAGGCAGCTGCCACTCCTCAGCTGGCTGACGGGGCTCCTGGCTCCCCGATGGGTCTCTGTGACGACGAGCTGCTGGCTGAGGCCCGTATCTTGCGGCAGCACAAGAGCCGTCTGGAGACGCGCATGCAGATCCTGGAGGACCACAACAAGCAGCTGGAGTCCCAGCTGAACCGGCTCCGAGAGCTGCTGCTGCAGGTACGAGGGGCCACAGGGGCCCAGAATGACAAACAAAAAATAACATAAGAAATAAAGGAATAAATGCTATTATCAGTAACTTCAATGCAGCTCTGCTAGGTGTGCTTTTTATCAAATACCCCCAAGTGATACAAAACCCAAACACATTGAAAATAGCTCTTGTTAGTCTGCAAGACTAATATAGTATGTTTATTAGTTTTACTCAGATTGCAGGACATATCTTTTTGATTTTTCCAGTAAACGTGTTTTAGAAACGCAGAGCAATGTTTATTTTGATTTGATTAACAAACCATTGATGTTAATTCAGTTGTAACAACCTTGGTCCAGAAATACCCCCAAATGGTCCAGGCTTTGTTTCAATGAGTTCCAAACGGTTACAAGTCTGGAAAAAAAAAGCATGTACACAGTTGAAAGCCATTGCTGCAGAGCAGTGCTCCACCTTCTCTCCATTTATTGCATTGGACATGATTTCCTTTGGAAAAAAAAAAAAAAAAAGGTTAATTGAATTGTGCTAAAGGGCCCGAATCCATTAACTGTTAGAAGAAAGGAAACGGTGAGTGGAGCTGACAATTAAATTGCAATTAGCAGAGCTAATCTAGAGCACTCTGTATTCAGATTACATTAATACATCATTGAGGCAGTTGCAGTCAAGCACTGAGTGACAAAAATGTTTTGTTCTGCAATACTGCAGCCTAAAGAGGAACCCAAAGCGAATGAATCAGCAGCGTCCTCAGTCTCCTCTTCACAGCAGTCCAAGGATAGCCAGAGGGAGGATCAGTCCAGGGAGACCCCAGATAATGAGGTTGCAGGTAAGTTTGGGCACTGTAGCCATTGAATAACACAAGAGAATATTATTATATTGTTATTCTTGGGCGTCTCTGCTCTCCTGTTGTCCCGTATCAATGATACCAGAGAACAGAGCAGCTTCTCAGTGTCTGTGTGTCTTTTCGTTCATATAAAGTCAGAAAAAAACAACATATGAATCCAAATGAACATGTATTTATACTAAAGTAATACAAAAATGACTACAAAAGATTTAGAAGTGGGTAGTTTTTCGAGATTTACGATTATACTGTAAATACAGTATAATCGTAAATCTCGAAAGACGGCTCAGTTCTAAATCTTTTGTAGCCATTTTCTATACTTTTGAGGCATAAGCAATTAGGAAATAACAGTTACTACCCAGGAACAAAAATTGTGTTACATAGTGTAATTGGAACAGTTCTTATTTTTAGACCCATATATAAGAAATAATGCAGATAAAATAAGCTAAACATTTATTTAAAAGATAAAACTAAATTGCAACAAGCAAATAAAGGGTACCTGTGGCCTTACACATCTTTTTTTTTTTTTGCAAACGGATGCACTTCTGTTTCAGAACCTCAGTCTCATTCGTTCTTAAGCGGCTGCAATAGGACAGTGAGACAAGCTGATTCTGGACCAAACCATTCAAAATACGAGAAGGGGGAGCAGGGGAGTGTTATACATACAATTAATAATAATAATGAGTGCTAGTGTATTAAACTGGTTGCTAAAATAAGTACAGCATTTGTGTATTTATCTTTAATATAAATAGATGTGAGTCTAGTTGCTTTACAATAATACCTCAATACCCGATTGTCTGAATTTGTAATCAATTGGTACACTTGTTAGCCCTTTCAAATTCTACTAGTGATAAACAGAAGTTCTATTGAGTGTATGGGGAAACAGGGACTGCAGGGGTGCGGTAGGATTGAGAGAGAGGGGGGAGGAGTAGATAATAGCAACCCCTCACTTTTAAGTATAGCACTACACCACTGAGTTTGACATTATATTAAAAACTAGGCTTTGTTCTTGTCCGCTGAGTTTCCATTTGAAAGGTTTTTTGATGTACCAGCTTGGCTTCAGGTATATTAAAATGTATCCCAGTCACCCACTCTTAGTTATCAACTCTTAAACTAGACACAGCATCTATTAAGCACAGAAAGTGCATGATTAGGTGATTGTTTTCAAAAACAAAGAATGAAAAAGTCAGTCTGATATATATATATATATATATATATATATATATATATATATATATATATATTTTTTTTTTTTTTTTTTAATTGACTGCAGACGCCAGCCAGGAGCCCCAGGACACAGTCACGCGACTGGAGGAGGTGATTAAACAGCTGAGGAACCCATTCCCACCACACAGTAGTGAGTATTACCCTCATTGAAAGAGACCAAACAGAAAATTCACTAGGAGAAAATGCACTGAGAGAAACTCATGTACATATCCATTTACTTAATGTGTGTTCTGATTGATTACAAATTGTCTAAAATGTATAGAAACTGTTGTAGACAGAAGTGCTCTGCCCTTAGTGGAAGTAATAAATATATACAGGGGGCAGGTTAATGGTCACACTAAAACTAAATGTCCCCAAGGATGTGGTGACTGAAGCAGAACATGATACAAAGTTTAAACAACAAGAAACAATTATACAATGTTTAAAAAAAAAAAGAAAAAAAAGAATAATGTGTTAGTGTCTTTAAATCCTTCACTTGAGAAAGCTTTGTGATTTGGTCGTATTGTCTTAAACGAATGTGCTTTTTTTTTGGTTTAGGTACATCGCTTATCTAAAGAGCAGCTGTGTCCTGTCTGCTCGGCTTCTATTTAACTGGGATCCAGTTCAGAGTCATCCTTATCAACAAAACACAGCTCACACCAAGAGTCATCCTTATCAACAAAACACAGCTCACGCCAAGAGTCATCCTTATCAACAAAACACAGCTCCCGCCAAGAGTCATCCTTATCTACAAAACACAGCTCACACCAAGAGTCATCCTTATCAACAAAACACAACTCACACCAAGAGTCATCCTTATCAACAAAACACAGCTCACACCAAGAGTCATCCTTATCAACAAAACACAGCTCACACCAAGAGTCATCCTTATCAACAAAACACAGCTCACACCAAGAGTCATCCTTATCAACAAAACACAGCTCACACCAAGAGTCATCCTTATCAACAAAACACAGCTCACACCAAGAGTCATCCTTATCAACAAAACACAGCTCACACCAAGAGTCATCCTTATCAACAAAACACAGCTCACACCAAGAGTCATCCTTATCAACAAAACACAACTCACACCAAGAGTCATCCTTATCAACAAAACACAGCTCACACCAAGAGTCATCCTTATCAACAAAACACAGCTCACACCAAGAGTCATCCTTATCAACAAAACACAGCTCACACCAAGAGTCATCCTTATCAACAAAACACAGCTCACACCAAGAGTCATCCTTATCAACAAAACACAGCTCACACCAAGAGCCATCCTTATCAACAAAACACAACTCGCACCAAGAGTCATCCTTATCAACAAAACACAACTCGCACCAAGAGTCATCCTTATCAACAAAACACAACTCGCACCAAGAGTCATCCTTATCAACAAAACACAACTCGCACCAAGAGTCATCCTTATCAACAAAACACAGCTCACACCAAGAGTCATCCTTATCAACAAAACACAGCTCACACCAAGAGTCATCCTTATCAACAAAACACAGCTCACAGCAAGAGTCATCCTTATCAACAAAACACAGCTCACACCAAGAGTCATCCTTATCAACAAAACACAGCTCACACCAAGAGTCATCCTTATCAACAAAACACAACTCACACCAAGAGCCATCCTTATCAACAAAACACAACTCACACCAAGAGTCAGACTTATCAACAAAACACAGCTCGCACCAAGAGTCATCCTTATCAACAAAACACAGCTCGCACCAAGAGTCATCCTTATCTACAAAACACAGGTCACACCAAGAGTCATCCTTATCAACAAAACACAGCTCACACCAAGAGTCATCCTTATCAACAAAACACAGCTCACACCAAGAGTCATCCTTATCAACAAAACACAGCTCACACCAAGAGTCATCCTTATCAACAAAACACAGCTCACACCAAGAGTCATCCTTATCAACAAAACACAGCTCACACCAAGAGTCATCCTTATCAACAAAACACAACTCACACCAAGAGTCACCCTTATCAACAAAACACAGCTCACACTAAGAGTCACCCTTATCAACAAAACACAGCTCACACCAAGAGCCATCCTTATCAACAAAACACAGCTCACACCAAGAGTCATCCTTATCAACAAAACACAGCTCACACCAAGAGTCATCCTTATCAACAAAACACAGCTCACACCAAGAGTCATCCTTATCAACAAAACACAGCTCACACCAAGAGTCATCCTTATCAACAAAACACAGCTCACACCAAGAGTCATCCTTATCAACAAAACACAACTCACACCAAGAGTCACCCTTATCAACAAAACACAGCTCACACTAAGAGTCACCCTTATCAACAAAACACAGCTCACACCAAGAGCCATCCTTATCAACAAAACACAACTCACACCAAGAGTCATCCTTATCAACAAAACACAGCTCCCGCCAAGAGTCATCCTTATCAACAAAACACAGCTCACACCAAGAGTCATCCTTATCAACAAAACACAGCTCACACCAAGAGTCATCCTTATCAACATGCACATGCACTGACCTGCATCCCTAAGGATTTATACTGGTTTTGAAAACCAGTGACTCCTAGGTGCATCCAACCGCCCCCCCCCCCCCCACACACTCACCTGTGCTCGGGAGAGGGTTTTTTCTATTGGAGTAATGAAGTTTTTGAGCCTGATTCTAGTGTTCCTAGTTGGCTTTTTATGTCAAGCCCATTTTAGAAATGCACACACACACAGACTCACACTCACTGACCATGACAAACAGCATAATACATAGCTGCAAGCGAGATTCAGTAACAGAGGTTGTTAACTCTGTGGGATTGTGCTGACACCAGTGAACCAAATAATTTCTAAACATGAGCTGAACGCCCACGAGCCAAATCCTTTATGTGCGTAGTCCGGGAGTCTTTGTGTTATTTTATACAATACAGTGTCACCTTGCAGAGCTCATGTTCTTAAATAGTGCTTACTTGTAACAACATGGCTTTGAAGAAAACCAAGTTTTTTAACTCCCGATGTGCTGACATCTTCTTTGGTTGTCATGGTTTCCAACAAAGCTTTATCATTCCAGGTCAAATATCATTTTGTATGACATGCTCACTTGGTCTGGCATTTTTTTTTTTTTTTTCAACTCTTTTGAAGGGGATGATTTGTTTATACACAGTATTAACTCAATCTCCACTAACAGATATTGTGGCAGAACATTCAGCTGCCGACAGATAAAGGTGCTGCTACTGAAACTTAAATGGAGTATTCAACTATGAAAATAAAGGCTATTCGGATAGTTATAGGGCTGTATTTATTTATTTATTTATTACGCTACAAAAATGGCTTGTTTCTCAGTCTTAAAATAGGTATTTCAAGATGTTTCACGATTAAACATAATATTTATTAAAGCAGAAAAAAACAGCGTTATTATACAACAAATGTTCTTAAATATTTAAATGCTTACCTGAAAATAAATAAATGTAAAAATATCCCGTTCTTGTACTAGACTGAGCGATCTTTGACAGAATTATTTCCGATCTTTGATGCAGCTGGTGTCTATTTCGTTGAAGACATTTTAAAGAAATCGCGCAGCTCAGTCATTTACCGGATGCAAACTAAACCAGCAGCCAGGTTCCGAAATGCAGTTTAACAAGTAGTGTCTAAGCGGCAAACGCTTGCTGTATTTACTTAAGTGATGAAAAATATGTACATTTTACACATTTCAGAAATTTTTGTTTTCACGAAGGGAACTACATATTGTGAAATCCTTAATAACCGTGAAAGTACAGCCTTAGTCATGAGAAATCAGAGCAAACACTATATTAGTTACAGGGAGTCACGCAGTGGGACTGACAATCTGAAACTGTCAGATTAAAAACAAAACTATCTGATGTCCAGGACCGGTTTAAAACAAAATGGTTAAAATAAATAAATAAATAAATAAATTAAAGAGAAAAGCTAGGTAAGCCTTTGGAAGTTGGACTGGCTGTGTTCGTCAATGAGAAGTTGCATATTTGTAATACAAAAGGGTACAAATAGACAGGTGATAATGCAAAACTTTGAGCAATCTCATTTTATGATAATCTATACTAATGTGCTGCAGACATCGCCTGTGAACCATGCAGCTAAAGGGTATGTTGAAATCTCAATAATATGACTAAATTAAACTCTTTGCAGGTATTCATTATCATATCATGTAGTATTTTTATTGAGAGGTTCCAATAACTATACAATAAATGGCTGTAGTTTAAATCAGACCAAGCTGGGTGAGCTGCATTAGTCATGAGCTTGGTATGTAGTACCATACTGGGTTAGAAAAAGCTTTCTTGAGTGGTTTATAAGTGTTTGTTGGTGGATGGTTCATGCAGTCATTATATGACTAGGAAATGAAAGTGGAGGGGCCAGGAAAGTGGGAGGAGTTTGCAGAACTGCAGGGATTTTTGAGAGCATTAGGTTTAAGGTGCCAGTCTTGTTTTGCATGAGGTGATGCTAGATTGAGGAGTTGTGGGGAATATAGGAGCCTAAACACCTTCCCTGACCCGTCAAATGTAAAAAAATGCTAGATTGAGGAGTTGTGGGGAGTATAGGAGCCTAAACACCATCCCTAACCCGTCAAATGTAAAAATGTCATAAACAGATGAGCAAATGAACTAAATTTTAGTATGCGTTTATTGAGAGAGTGCTGGAAATGATCACAAACAGTACCCACAAAGGCCTGATTTACTACATTTCCAGATTATGACTGTGCAGCATCCAATACTAGGACAAGCCTTGTTCTGCCTTTTAAAAAAATAACCAGGATAAGCCATAGTTGGATTTTACAGCACTGGAGAGCTCTTATTGTTAGTGGTAATCACAGGATAAGCACAGATAGTTGGTGGACACAAGATAGGGGTGATTTCTCCAGTGCGGTAAAATGCTTAAAAAAAGCAAACAATGGTGACTTATCACGGCAGACTGCAAATTAATCAAATAGACCCCTTAATAGAATTAATAGAAAGTGGTGTCGCTATAGGTACAGCAACAGTATTCACATGGGGACTTCATTTTAGACGCACTCTGAAAATGTTCTTCTCTTGATCTGAATTGAATTTAAAGTAAGCACAGTGAAACAAAAAGATAAATATTTGATACACTTTTACCCTTTGAATGCTTACTCGTTTATTTAATTAAATTAAAAAGTTGTTTATGTATTATTGTGACTATTTTAATGCCAAGCAATGGAGATAATGAGTTAAAGATTTCCCTGCTCTGTGGTTCCATATATATGTGTGTTTTCTGGTTACACTCCCTAGATACATGGTGATCACAGGAAGGGATTTAAGGAGGTATCGTTAAAGTGTGTGGTTGTCTGGCAATGTAACAGGATACTAATAACTGTAACCAATTGAAAACCATATCTTGCAGTGCTGCCTTAAAAAATGTTTTAAAAATACTGTATGTGCAAGCCTTTAATGATAAATGCAGTTATCTTTGACAATGTGTTTTTTTTTTTTGTTGTTGTTTTTGTTTTTTAAATGGGCTGTCAAATTCTTTTCCAACCAGCAACAACCTAGATTATTTTTCCAACTAGATCCTAACCTAAACATTGCTCACAGTCACTTCTGGTGGAAGTCCATTGCCTCCCCCTAACACAACCCCTATGTCTCACAGCTACAGAACTTCCATTTCATTTTACATCTAAACATAAAACATACAGTGTGTATGGGCTTCTTTAACAGTTTTTGTTGAAATTTGTATAAAACGATGACAGTGAAAAGCTGACCTTTTAACTGATGGGGTACTGGCTTGCTTTCTACTTATATTGTGTACAGAAATAAATTTGTATTTGTTATAATTACCTGCTTTTGCGTCTTCTTTTTATTGGCAAGTTTTGGTTCTGTTTGCAGTTTATCAGCAACATACAGCACTGCACACCATCCATACTGGTACAGAACACCTTTACATTGACTCAATTGATCCGGGCCTTACACCTGCACTGCACTCTGATTAGCTAGCCATTCTATTTGGCTTCCTTAATGACAATGTCAACATTTTCTGCAGAAATGCCCTGTCCGATGTTCTCGTTGGCCACTGATTTACCTGCCTCTTTATTCTGATTGGTTCCATTTGACTGCACTGTTGCTGCTGCTATGTTCTCATCCATACACTCACCTGTACATTTGGACTCATCTATACCTGCCCTGGCATTCTCATTGGTCCACTTCTTATGTGTGACTGCTACGTTATTCTCACTGGCCTCTTTTTCTTTCTTTATACCTGTAAATGTGTTTGCAACCTCCATGCCTGCCATTGTAGTCTCATTGGTCCACTCATTACTTGTATTGTCATTGGTCTTTTTAGGTTCAGCTATATCTGTCCCTGTGATCTCATTCGTCTCAACTATACCTGCCTCTACATTCTTATTGGTCGAATCTGTATTTATGACTGTTGTAGCCTCATTGTTCTCTTCTGTTACTGCTCCTGGGTTGTCATGGCTTCTCATAGTTTCTGTAGCTCTGTTCCCATTGTTCTCTACTGATGTACTCTCACCAGTCTTCTTTGTACCTATCCCTCTATTCACACCATTCTCCTCTTTCATATTTGTTTCTTTCTCTTTGGCACCCCCTGCCCCTACTATATCCCTCTGTCTCTCTGCTCCCTTGATCTCTCTTCTTTGCTCATGCCTGTCCTTGATGCCGCCCCAGTAGCTTTTCATCTGGTTGCTGAGCTTGGCTCTCATGGCTTCCCCCATGATTTTCAGATCTTTCCGCACGGTGGGGCCAAACATGGGGTCCAGCTTACAGACCATCAGGAAATCCTTCCGTGCCTCTTTATCATTAAACAATGCGGCATGAGCTTTTCCGCGCTTGTAATAGGCCTTCACATTGTCTGAGGGAGAGATAGGAAATTAAAAATAACAATAAGAGTATACTGGTTCCTGTGCAAAACATTACAGGGCATTGAACTCTAGAGAACTATGCTGAATCAGTCAGAGATACAGAAATAAAGAGAAGGGCGAATTACAGAGAAAGACAGAATCCAAATCCATAGAAGCTCTCTGAGCAATTGAGGTAAGAGGAAAAGACTTTCTGTAAGTTCCATTCAGCTTATAATTAAACTCAATGCTTGCCGTCATACTAGGAATGGCATTTTAGATTAGTAGGATTCTCAGCCTCCAATTCATTCCAGTTTAAGATGTGTACCTTTGTGCTTGCTGATCAGCTCAGTGGTGTGTTCCAAGACTTCATTGTACTCTTTCAGCTTCAGCATGCACTGGCAGTAATTCAACACTATGGGGCACAGGAGATTCTCTAGCGACGCTAAGTCCTCCTCATCATGCTTCTCCTGCACAGAACACAAAGCCAGTGTTACTTCCCCTTTTATGGGTATATTTTATTGACTGCAGACCTCTAACTTGCATCGAAATCCGTGTTCTGACCTCAGCTCAAGATTTCTAGGCTTACCCTAGTCTGGATGGTCTTCAGATAGACGATGGCCTCTTGGTACTTTTGTGAAGCCTCCCTGTAACGTTGCTCTGTGAGCAAATAGTTCCCCTCGTTGTTCAGAAAAGGAACCAGCCTGAGCATCTGCTCCTTGCCCTTCCCTTCTTTGCTTGAGGTCCGACTGGTTCTCGGTGCCAGCTTGTCGCTCGCCGTTGTTTTCTCATTGGTGTCCCTTTTTGAATCTGCCGCACTGCTGTCCTCCATATTCCTCTGGCTCTCTCTCTCCCTGGCCTCCCCTCCTTTATCTTCCAGGATGCCCCAGTAGGTCATCTTCTCCTCGCTGTACTTGGTCCTCATTCTCTCCCCCAGCAATCTCAGCTCCTTGCGCACTGCAGGGGCCAGCGATGGGTCCAGGTTGGCAGCAGTGAGGAAGTCCTGCCGTGCCTCGGCCTCATTCCACACTGCCGCGTGAGCTTTCGCACGCTTGTAATAGGCCTTCACATTGTCTGGGGATGGAACGCAGAAGAAAAAAAAAATATATGGATATATTTGTGTGTTGGGAATTATGGTAGGGATGACTTCTTTTGTTATATGGTACACAAATATTTTAAGTTTAATTCTGATGTTAGTATCAGGCTTTTTCAGGGTTTACTTGAACACATTGTCAGAAATCAGGGTTTATCTTACCCTACTTATATCTTATTTGCTACCGCAACACTTATCAGCAATTTTTTTTCTGTTCTGCTTTTTTTTTTTAATGTCTCATTTTGTGTGCGCTCGACTTAACGTCTGTAAAGCCCATCAATAAATGAGCGCAATCAAAACCAATTGAGATGGACACAGAGTGTGAGACAGGATACAGGAGCGATCCTCAAAGTAATGGCCCGAAACAGACACAAACAAGAGAAAGGTGGAAAAGATACTGAGCGTGACTGAGAGATGCACGGGGGTTGAATTAGAAAACCAAACAGAATCACGAGAGGTTCTCCGAGATTAATAGATAAGAGAATGAATTTGCAACATTGTGCAGACTTCGAGTGCAATTCTCATTAAGGTTTCAGTCAGATGAAATGCTCACTATATTACAAGGACACAAAGCATGATTGATGGAGCAGGGTGTACTGTCTATCTGCTGTGCTCCTTTTAAAGGAATCCTCCATCTATCAATCTCAGCATGTTTCAGAGAAAATTCAACATATATATACCAGTTGAAGCCTAGTGCTTGATGAATTCCCCTGTAATTGAGAAAAGCATTAGAAAGCTTTGATATGATTTTAAAAGAAGTTAGAAGACAAAAAAACAGAGCAAAACTACACAGGCCAACAAGCAAGACGGAATCCAGTTAGATTGATAGAGAAAAACAGAAAATTGATTAAAAAAATCTCAACAATGGAGAACTCGAAACCATTCACAAAAAGGTATGGGAGGGAAAACTATGATGCATTGTTTACTTCAATATGACAGAGGGGTTGTGTCATCTAAGATCGCTATAAGACCATTCAAATGTAGGTAACCTGCCGCTAAAATACAATGCTGTTTGCACTGTGACTGTGTACCTTTGTGCTTGCTGATCAGCTCATTGGTGTGCTCTAGGACCTCGTAGTACTCCTCCAGCTCCAGCATGCACTGGCAGTAATTCAAAACCAGGGGGGTGACTAGATTTTCCAGCTTCACCCAGTCCTCATGCCCAGGATTCTCCTGCAAACAACCCACATTAATCAGACAATCACTCCCTGTGTTTAACATTCAAGGCCACCCACAGGGTGGTTTTGACAGCAAGGGTCTAATTGTAGCTGTAGAGGCTTCATGCTGTAACGCTCCATCTAGAATGTAATTGTACTGTATATGTCAAGAGTCATTAACCTTTGTTAGGTTGCACTACTACTGTTGCCATGACCACAATAGCAAGCAATCTAACTCTATACAGATGTGTTTATAAAGCCTTTACTCACTGATATCATCCGATTCCTATTTTTAAATTAGGTGTATTGAGTTTTGGCACTGAGCCGTTGCTAAAGGACAAGCGCAGCATAATCTTTATTAAAAAATAAAATAAAAAAAAGAATAATTATTTAGCTGCAAAAACTAGCTGTGAAGATACCAACACAAGGTGCTGTCCACTCACCTTGGCCTGGACGTTCCTCAGACAGATGACGGCCTCCTGGTACCGTTCTGAAGCTGCCCGGTAGCAGCCCTGCTTCACCAGACTGTTTCCCTCCCCGTGCAGTATGGGGACCACCTTCAGCTTCTCATCCTTACTCATCGCCCAGGAATCTCTCTTGTATGAGAAAGGATCGTCCACCTAGGGGAGAGAGTCAGAGTAGGGTGCAGCATGGTACATCAATGCCAGGGTTCGATTGTAACATGATACCATAAACCCCTTTATATCATTTGGATGAGACGTAAAACTGAGGTCCTACTGTAAGTGACTCTGCAGCAACACTTGTTGATGCATAATTCAGCCCCTGGTCTCTGTAAGTCGCTTTGGATAAAAGCATCCGCTAAATGATAAATTAATAATATTAATACCCAAGAGTACAGCAAGAAGCTTAAAATGCCATTCACATTTTTTTTTTATCATGTCCCTGTGTTTGCAATCATTCTGGGTTCTGTTGCACCAACGCTGGCCTTGAGCTTGTGTAAATGAGGGAACTGCCAGACTTCCAATTAGCAGCCATTTAAGTTATCAATTTAAATGACAGTCAGCTAAATCGAATGCCACGGATATATAAGTGGGATCACACTTTAATCTTGACATCGCTTGACCAGACCAGTTTCAGGGGTATGCTGGGAAGCGCTGTAGGTAAACTTTGCAGGTAGACCATTTATGAGAGCGGACTAATTTGATTACATGGCAAGATATTTTTGTCAAGGTTTTGCGTATATCTTGACAAATGTTAGCTCAAAGTATAATCGGTACAGTTTCTTTCTTGCCTGGACCAGCTCCATGATGAAGATCAGTGCCTGCGGCTCTTTCATCAGCTCGTCCAGGTCCTCGTAACCCATGGAGTGATAATCAAACATGTTCCCCATCCCACACATGTGCTTCTGCCCTTCCAGGGGGTCAATCCCTATCGCCACCTTACGAATACCACTGGAGACCATTGGGTAGAGCCCTGTGTGCTAGGAGGGAGACAGACATTATTATACATTTTCCATCATGTAGCTCCAATACACATAGCTATTTCAGGGTGTAACTAAGGGAATATTACCAGACCAGCGTATTAACTTTTGCAAAATGCCTGGGTAATGGTAGTTACCAGCTTACATGCAGGGGAGTTTGATATATCTCTGCTGTAAAGGCGTGCTTGTGTATTGTTGTGTCATAGCTCATTGAAGGGAAGATAACTGCAGGAGCTGTAACTTACCATGCTGTCACACCAGAACTCAGCCACCTCTCCGATTCTCATAGAGGTGAGCAGGGGCTCCCAGATCTCCATCTTAAACATCTTCCCCACAATGATCTCCATGGGGACCCCGCCCTTGCGACTGTCATCAATCACTGTCCGCTCAAAACCACATTTCAGGGTCTGGAAGTGGAATTTCACCTGCAGAGATAGACCAAGGCTTTATTTTATATATATAAGTTGGCGGGGGGAGGGTCAGATTCCTCCCTGCTTAAAAACATGTGAAAATGTACGTTTTGTTTGATTTAATTGCTTTTAATTTGTTTGGTTGTGTTAATTGTTTTATTGTTAATTATCCCCTGCACCTGGCTATCATTGTAAATTCGAACCAGGTACAGGGTATATAAGAGAGGCAGCCAGTTTGCTCAGAATTGTGTGTGGCTGTAGAGTGAGGAGCTCGAGTTGTTATGGTGAGGTAAAAAAACCTATGTTTGGTGGTTTTTATAAAAATCTGTATTAGTTTGTTTTGGGTTATATGTCAGGTAAACAGCTTAGCTGTCCTGTGTGTTAGTCAGGGACCTGCATATATTTAGTTAGTGCTCAGTGAAAGCTAGGTGTTTGTTGGTTTGATTCATTTTTGAATAAAAGAGAGCGAAAACGCTTTAAAAATCAATTTTTATTTCTGGGTCATATTCTTAAAGGGGCACAAACCCGATCTACAGCCAATCTGTTTACTATATATATATATATATATATATATATATATATATGTATGTATGTATTTGTGTGTGTGTGTGTATATATGGAAGAGACCAAATAGTGCTAACATATTACCTTATTTAATCCTGATATATCATTTTCTATTGCTGCATTAGCTATTGCTTTAATATTTATGCCATGCTTCAACAGTCAGCTTAAGCAGTACCAGCTGGCTTATCTTGCCTAATTTAGGCCTAATATAGGTATTGTGTGACAAATTTGAAAAAAGCAGAAGGCAGAAGATTTTTCTGCTGCTGCTCTGGAACCTTCGTGCTCACTAATGCCCATAACATTGATTTGTGTTCAATAGCAACCCTTTGTGATGTCATTTTATGATTAAGATGGTCCAACACATGGAATGAAAACAATTAAAATTATAAAAGACAGTGCTGTAGTTCTAATTGAGCAAAAGGTGCACCCAAGCATTCACAAGGATTTAAAAATGTCACAATACAAGATACAGAGTTGTCATTTTATACAATGTCTTTTAAAATAGTATTCTCGAGTCTATTTACAGATATTAAATAACAAAAAAAAAAAAAAAATTCTATAAAAGCAATCTCAATGATATATAGGTTGCCTTCAAGAGGGAGCCATAAAAACTCATTAGATAACAAGCATTAAATAACTAGACATTAACAGCCACACTATTTCTCAGCATACCAAATCATTAAGGAAAGCTTTCCCTGCAAAGTGGGTCAACTATTGTTTTTTTTTTCTCTGCAACAGAAATAATGGAATAAGCACTGGAAGTACAAAACATCTTAAAGCCTGGAACTAATGCATCCACATCCTCTTACCCGCGTCCCATTTGGAAATTTTGGGATATCTCCCTGTCCTCCATGAAGAATCTTCTTTTTGACCCCCTCTGTTTTCAGAAGGTAGATTTCCTCCATCCTTTCGTTCTGGGCAATTTTAAAAAAGTACGCTAAAATATTCCACAATATTAGGGCTTTGTGATTCGAATAGGCTTGTTTATTTTACCAAATTAGTGGAGTTGTGTTGATAGCAAAGCAGCAAAAGCAATGCAGTCAACTGATCCTGTCTGCTTCCTGACAGACGGCTGGGATTAGGGGACTGGGCCACTCTAATCTGATTCAGGTAATTCCTGTTAAGATTCAGTGTAATCCCTTGTAGTACTAAAGAAGGGGGAGATTCACAAGGTGTGTGTGTGAGATCATTGGGGGGGTATGAAATTATTTTGTAACGCGTTTAATCCCAGGTATAGCCTATTCTGGAACCTGGTATGAGGTACAAGATATTCATCAAAAAATATTGTAAACCATTTACATCGGGATTGTCTAATGCATCCATTTAAAAGCAGTGCCTTCTGGAAACCTGAATCTTTCACATAATGGAGTCCTATCGTTCCAAAGGCCAATCTATTGTGTTAACGAACTGGAACAGTCTGAACTTTTGTACAGATGAATAGAACCTGACAGTGCTGTTAAACAGTAATAGAGTTTATTAAACCATCACAATTTAAAACAAAATCAATTTATAACTAATTCATCATACAATGGTATCAGATGTTATTTAGCTTCATCCTGTAACAGTGGAGAAAATTCACCTCACATACCCCAATTAAAGAATTACACTCACTTGCCAAATGGTGTTTTATGATTACAATTTTATTTTATTTTTTTTGCATTAAATTGAAGAAAAAATGCAATAAAGAAATGACTTTGTATTAAACATGCAACAAACAGCCCACCAAATGAGAGAATACAAGTACTGTACACAGTACAAATGGTGTGCATATTCTGTGTCACTTAGCGATAGACAAGGTCATGTAAGGAATGTCCATAAATTGAAGGGATTAGGGCTGGAAGTTTCTAGTTGTCTGTGGTGGCCTGGTCACTAGCAGCTCTGTGGTTGCACTGCCCCCTGCTACTAAACCTCAGCTAAGGAGATCACTTTTCAATCAGGGAATCCAACTGTTCTTGCAGCGAAGCCAGCTGTTCATAGGGGAACACAGAAGGTACATATATCACATACAATACTACCAAAATGTATTTTTTACAATTATTTTTAACCCTGATTTTCTCCCAATCTGGAATGACCAATTATTACTATTAGTTTCTCCTCCATCTGAATAATACTAATCCAGTAAATAAATGTTTTAACATTATGTTTTTATGTCCCAGTGTCATTTTATTCTGATCTTATGATTAAGTATTTCACCAACTAGTTGTGCAGAAAATGCACTCATAAACCATGATTATAGGGCAGCACATATCATCCTCTGCCCTCCCACTTATACCTCCAGATGGAGGCTTGACTGATGTGCTGCTAATCTGACACATTCTTTTGCACCTATTAATCTAGCACCTCCCTAAAACTGCATCTTTCCTGAGCACTTCTCAGGCCTCTGTCTTCAGTGTCGTCATCATCCTTCCAAAACACGGGTTTGTTACTCACCTGCTCCATGAGTCTTTCTTCTTCTTGTATTATTTCATCCAGCAAGGTTTGGAAGCGATTCTTTGGAAACAAGACAAACAAAACACATTAACTGGCATTCATACCACCCATTGACAGGACCCATGAAGAACGAGGCAATAAATCCCAGTAGCTGAACTACCAGCGCTATTGCATTGACCATAAAACGTTATACAGGTTGAGACTAGGAATAAACCATAAAGCCAACAGCACCATTAAGTCTTACCTTGAGAGCCAGGTTCTCCACCTTCATGATCAGATCTTCTTGCTGCTTCTTTCTATCTTGTGTTTCCTGAAGCTTGTTTTTTACATTGTTGATCTGCACCTGAAACTCTAAAACTACAACAAGAACAGTGCATGCTTTAAATCACTTGATGCAATTGGGGTACTAATACACACATGCTCACACACTTTCTACCATTTCTAAAATATTGACTGCATTGTACAGTAATTGTCACGTATGCCACTGTGGTGGGACCAGAGTAAGGGCCAATATGTAAAAAGTCGGATAAATTAATCCTGTTTTAAATACCATTATACACAGCTGTAACAATGACTATAGTCACAGTCACACAATTATTGTTTTGAGATTCAGCTTTTATTAGCTTTTGACAGAGTAGCTGTCTGCCATGACACTGACGCTGCTGAGCAAGAGGCAGGAGATGGAGATTGAAGCTGATACACCCCGCAGGTGAACAGGATTTATTTACATATCAGCACACTGACAGCTAACGTGACACTACCAGCAATGGTACTGTACAGAGTGCATACAACACAGTGTACGAAAACTCTGGTAGGATCTCTGAACTAATCTTCTCTGTTCAATAATAAATTATTAAATATTATAATATTAATTAATCTGGTGGTTTTGTCTTCTACTGTTTGTTAGTCGCCGATTCCCCCTGCTGCCTGCAAAAAATATTTTTGTTACTCGGTTGCCCTCTTGTGAAACAGCATGTCTCTTGATCCACAACATCAAAATGAATCTACTTCAGAAAGTTGTTTTACATGTTTTAAACCTGCTCTACACTCCGTACTGTGAGAAAGAGGAATCTTCTAATCTAATTTATTTTAAACACTGAAGACTGAGAAAGACTTCTAGTCAAAAAGGTGGTCTAATATTTGTGTTTTTTTTTAGTTATCTTACCATTGGAGTATTTCATGGAAGTAAGTCATGGAAACATCTTTAAAGTAACTAATAGTTTCAGGTCTATGCAAATCATCTAAAAATGATGAAGGGTCTTGCCCAAGACCTTTAACGAATGCCCTTGGTGAAAGAGTGGCGTTACCTATCTGGTTGTTGCCCTCGCTCTCATCCCGCGCCCCGTCTGACTCATTCAGCTTCTCCTGCAGCTGCCGCTCCAGATCCTCCTCGGTGTCCATGATATTGAGATCTTCATCCTCGTGCCGGTCTCCTTCATCCTCCTCATCCTCGCTGCTGCTGCTGATGTCGTTGAAGATTTCCCGCAGCTCGTCCCTCTCCACTGAGAACAGAGAACACATCAAATCTGAAAACTGAGCAGCAAACCTTGGACCAGGTACTAGAACTACAAGTTATAGCTGTCAAAGAAATCATATTGTGGCACACCCAAGATTGTCTTGAAATAGAAGATCATTGAAGCCTATATTCACGGTAAGATCCATGCAAAGTTTCAGAAGACCTGCGCTATCAATTGAGTGGAATAGTCCAACTAATATGATAAATAATAGGTTTCTGGAGTGCCATGTGTGGCCAGCTGCTATGTTCTCAATAATTTGGACTCTGCGGTTTATTTTCCACTCTACCTGAGGAGCCATGTCCCAGCTTGTGTCCTGATGTCCCAGGAGAGGAGTCCAGGTTAGCCAGTGATCCGTGGTTATCTGCCTCCTTCGTCTCATCCTCAGCTATCACCTCCCACCCTGAACACCCAGCTGGGTCAAGGAAAGCATAACCAGAACCCACAGGGCTCCACAGACACACAGTGAAAGGGTTGAGCAGTGGGATGAATGTTACCACACATACGAAAATAAACCTACTTGGTTGAGATTGCTAATGCAAAGAATGTGAAAAATACACATGCCTTTTTTTTTTTTTTTTTTTTTTTTTTTAAAAGGAATTTCAGATTCATGTGTGAATTTAAACCCAGAGTTTGTTAAACTAAGGCATACCAGTGCTGTATTTGCTTTATTTAACCTTTTGTATGTGTCTGACAAATAAAGCCTGTTTTGGTTAAGACTGTATCTGGATCACTCAGCAAGTGGTTACCAACGTGTTAATGGCTGATGGCATACATCAATCAATGGATTCGGCAGCATTTCCCATATAAGCTGTGGAGGACTGACCTCCTACCAGGTTAGTAGGTTCACGGCTTGATTTTATTGAGCTTGTTAAAGCCACAGTAAATTGCATCCCTACTGAAATATTTACATTTACTAAATGTGATTTACATAGAACCGTGGGAAGAGTACAGTCACAAGGATACGAACACTGACAGCTTCAGAATCTGTACTCAGCAACCTCTTCACCTCCTTCTCCACGTCTGGGGACTCAATATACTGGAGAGAATTATTGGTAGGCTAAGTAAAGGACTGTCATGTTATAGGTGTGGTTTAAAAAAAAAAAAAAAAAAAAAAAAACTTAAAACAAAATCAAACACCATTAGAGCTCAACAGTGAATGAACAACTACACTGAACAAAAATATAAAAGCAACATGCAACAATTTCAAAGATTTTACTGAGTTACAGTTCATATAAAGAAATCGGTCAATTGAAATAAATGTATTAGCCCCTAATCTATGGATTTTACATTACTGGGGATACAGATATGCATCTGTTGGTCACAGATACCTTAAAAAAAGGTAGGGGCGTGGATCAAAAAAAACAGTCAGTATCTGGTGTGACCACTATTTGCCTCATGCAGCGCAACACATCTCCTTCACATAGAGTTGATCAGGCTGTTGATTGTGGCCTGTGGAATGTTGTCCCACTCCTCTTCAATGGCTGTGCGAAGTTGGGCGGGAACTGGAACACGCTGTCGTACACGTCAATCCAGAGCCTCACAAACATGCTCAATGGGTGACATGTCTGGTGAGTATGCAGGTCATGGAAGAATTGGGACATTTTCAGCTTCCAGGAATTGATTACAGATCCTTGCGACATGGGGCCGTGCATTATCATGCTGAAACATGAGTTGATGGCGGCGGATGAATGGCACGACAGTGGGCCTCAGGATCTCGTCACGGTATCTCTGTGCATTCAAATTGCAATTGATAAAATGCAATTGTGTTCGTTGTCCGTAGCTTATGCCTGCCCATACCATAACCCCACCGCTACTACGGGGCACTCTGTTCACAACGTTGACATCAGCAAACTGCTCGCCCACACAACGCCATACACGCTGTCTGCCACCTGCCCGGTACAGTTGAAACCGGAATTCATCCGTGAAGAGCACACTTCTCCAGCGTGCCAGTGGCCATTGAAGGTGAGCATTTGCCCACTGAAGTCGGTTAAGACGCCGAACTGCAGTCTGGTCAAGACCCTGGTGAGGATGACGAGCACACAAATGAGCTTCTCCGAGATGGTTTCTGACAGTTTGTGCAGAAATTCTTCAGTTACGCAAACCCACAGTTTCATCAGCTGTCCGAGTGGCTGGTCTCAGACGATCCCGCAGGTGAAGAAGCCAGATGTGGAGGTCCTGGACTGGCATGGTTACACGTGGTCTGCGGTTGTGAGGCTGGTTGGACATACTGCCAAATTCTCTAAAACGACGTTGGAGGTGGCTTATGATAGAGAAATGAACATTCAATTCTCTGGCAACAGATCTGGTTGACATTCCTGCAGTCAGCATGCCAATTGTACACTACCTCAAAACTTGAGACATCTGTGGCATTGTGCTGTGTGACAAAACTGCATATTTTAGAGTGGCCTTTTATAGTCCCCAGCACAAGGTGCACCTGTGTAATGATCATGCTGTTTAATCAGCTTCTTGATAGGCCACACCTGTCAGGTGGATGGATTATCTTGGCAAAGGAAAAATGCTCACTAACAGGGATGTAAACCAATTTGTGCACAAAAAATGAGAGAAATAAGCTTTTTGTGCGTATGGAAAATTTCTGGGATCTTGTTTCAGCTCATGAAACATGGGACCAACACTTTACATGCTGCGTTTATATCACTGTTCAGTGTAGGAGCACCTGGCATCAAGCCATCAAATGCATTTCAGATAAAATGAAAGATCTAAATATATATATATGTGTGTGTAAAATAAAATCCCCAGAGAATTTTACAAACATATTATCCTAAGCAGAGAGTAAGCGTTTTACCCATCCTTGTCAGTCAACTGATGTTAAATCTCCATCTTGAATAGATCAGTGACAGTGCATTACAAACACACACAATCCACGTCATTCTCTTAGAAGAGCAAGAGGACAAATACATTAACAGGAAATACATCTGCTTTAGTATTCAAATTCATTTTTAAAGAGAATTTACCTTCTTTTTTGCAGTTTTCCTGAACCTTCTCTTCCTGGTGTTCTTAAGAGGGCATGTAACTAAAAATCAGGTAAAAAGTACTATCAGACATAAACCATGAAAACAAGTGTGAATACCCCCACACACATCATGGATCACAGACACCTGAGGAGCTTATCTTTCAGCTGAATATTGTTGTGTATTGCACAAGGACATATAATTATAACTCTTGGTAATCATGGTTATTGTACCCACCTGGTTAAATGCAAAATGAATGCAAGCAAATATCTGTAATAAATGCATACTAACAAGAGTCCAATGACACCCTTAATAGAGGGTCAGTTTAGGATTGCTGTGCTGTCCTAAAAAGCTGAGGGTATCATACTTACTGCCATGATTCCAGACAAACTTCTTCTCTTTGTCTTTGTCTTTCTTCTTGTTCTTGGGGTCTGTAACGCCCGTTGGCTCCTCCAGAGGGGGATAGAGATCTCCATCCACAGTACACACCAGCATCTGCTCACAAAGAACACAAGAAAGAAGTCCAGTCATAGCTATTCCATCACTTTGAAATGGGGTCCTAAAAAGAGTTTGCCAAAAACCATAACCAAGGTAACAATTTGATACCTATGGGATATTTCATGCAGACGGCCAGGTGGAAGAAACATCATTTTTTGGAACATCTGATTACAACAGCCTGAGTACCAGAAACAAAAACTATTTCATTGCCAAAGCAAGCAAAAAAATCACACCTAAAAACCATACCTGACAAACATCAGCAGTTTTATAAAATGTTTTCTTATCCACAGTTTTGAGAGACTCAAGAATACAGGGAAGGTCAACCAACTTGCAAGCAAGAGGCACCCGGTCCACTCTCACTATCCCATGGCGCCCGTCAGCTATGAAAAGACAAAAACAGTTTGAAGTAATGGAAAAGAAAAACTGTGTGGTTTAACAACCCCCCCCCCCCGCAGGAAATATTAACATAAGGACTCAGCTACCAAACAAACTTCAATAAGAAATATTATACAATACAAATCTATATATACACAGCATAAACAAACAATTAGTTATTCTTAAAGGACATTTTGCAGATCTTTAGTATTCCAGGACCATAAAAAAAAAAGAATTGGTTAATCACCAATAACATCTAAAGTGTACCAACCATGCAGCTCTATGGTCAGTCTGTCTTTGAGATTTACACTTCCAGACTGCACAGCTCTCCGCACGGTAGACGCATATTCCTGTCAATACAGAGACCGTTTTTAATCAGTGTTTGTTTTAGTTTGACAAAGTTACTGCTCCGCAAAAAATCGTCGACAATGAGAATTTAATTGCCCATTTCTTACTGGAGGAAGACGCAGAACAAACTGGCTCTCAAGTTCGTGAGGGGCATCGTCTTTGTTCTTGGAGCCAGCTTTCCCCACTAAAGTACAAGAGAAAATGAACAAACTAGTTAAATTGAAATATTGTTAACACATGGACTACTTTACAGTGGGGTGCTGATTGCTAGAAGACTATTACACATGTTTAAGAGCACAGTTATCTATCCATAACCTGAACCCCATGCATACCAGTATATGCCAACAGATTATAATATATAATAACAACAACAACTACGTATTACCACAATTAAATGCATTCACTGACCTTTAGCTTTGGATGTCACCTTGGTCTTTTTGTTCTGCATGTGAAAGCTTCAAGTAAACCTAATTTACCAAAAAAAAAAAAAAAAAAAATAAGGACGAGTTAACAACACCGTATCCACAGGAATGGAAACAAGACTCCCACTGCATAGCAGTCCGATCCATTCCTTGTTTTACTACGAGTTTAATAAGACACACCTGAGTTTGTCACCTATACACTGTGGCTAATGAAGCTCACAGTAAAACCTTGAATATGTTAACTGCTGTGCAATAGGGGTCGTATTTCCACCCGTGAAACACGTACACTTCGTGTGCTTCTTTCTTCATTCATACAACTGTCTTTGTGACTGGTTTAAATTACTATGTCTGTACGCCCGTCTTGCTTTCCACAATAATGTTCCTTAACACGAAGTCTATTACGGTTTAAACGGCTTTCAGTTACGAATTTAAATGGTAGTCTGCAGTTGTGAATACTCAGTATTTATTGGTGTAAATCTAATAGCAAATATTTAATAGAATAAACTGAGCACTTATATCTAGATACATTAATTAATTGACTTAAATAGTTAAAAAATAAAGAAAACTGTTAACAAATACCTCTTAAAATCGTTGTTTCTCACACCAACAAACTCCCCAAACGAAAACAACGAAGCAGACACACACAGCAGCTAACCGGATTTTGTTCTGTCTGGTTTGACCGATGAAAACAAAGCCTGTTGATGAAGGGTTCCGACCCGTGTCCCTTGATCTATCGCTGGCGGTATAATAGATTGGATTATATGAAAAGTATATTAAATATATCAAATCTGCAGTGACATTGAGAAAACCGTGCTCGTGTTCTGCCACCAAAACACATTTAGATACAGAAAGCCAGTTTGGACGAATAGGCTGTTTCTGGGAGGATGAATGCGAGTCCTTGCAGTGAAACCAGGAAGTGGAGCCGGTGATGTGAGTGTTGCTTCATGTTGGTGCCAGGAGCTAAGAGGCATTGCTAAAGCAAGGTAAGGAGTGGTGTATCTATGAGAATGTGCATTGTTATTGTTTAGTAAATAAAATATATCACTTATTTATTTATCAGTGTTTTAATACATTTGTATTTAGTATATGCGGGTAGTTACAAACTGAAGTTAGGCTACAGTTTTAATATTAGCTAGTTTGTTACTTAAATCCTGTTCACTGTCTTTTAATTAATTATATGTTATTAGCAAAAAACAAACAAACAAACAAAGTAAAAAATAAAACAAACAAACAAACAGAAAAACTTATGAATCAAACTTGTGGTAAGTTATTTTACGTTAGCTGCCTACTAGGGTTTACTTCGAAACTTAACAATTAGTATATTACTTGTAAAGGGTTTGAAAAGTTTTTATTTTTTTATTTATTTTTTTTAACAAGCATCATTGTTTCTCATTTTTAAAATAACGCAATAAGTATAATCAAAGACATCTATATATCTTGCCGATTACGAAAGGTAATCCGGATTTCGAAATGTCATCATACTTGCAACAGTAACTAGTACTGTGCAGGTTAGGAGAAGTGTACAGTTGCATGTGATTTAGTTGAAGCTTGTTTTTCAAATGGACCGTACCCATAATATCCAAGCATTTAACTGTAACTGTACCGCGTAGTTTCATTGCGCTGTTCCTGTTTGTAGGACGCTATTGTCAAACTTGAAGTTTGCGCATGTGTTCTATACTTTCTTGTGCCTTTTCACATAGATGACTGCCCTTAGTCCAGCCAACCGCAATGATTTCTACATCGGCCTAGGACTTGCAATCAGTTCAAGTGTCTTTATTGGGGGAAGCTTCATTCTAAAGAAGAAAGGTCTTTTGCGACTAGCCAGCAAGGGTTCAATGCGAGCAGGTATGTATGCGATTAATAACACACACACACACACACACACATATATATATAACAACAACCACCAACTTCCCTAAAAACATCAAGATTTATTTATTTTTTTAACACAATCGTGACCCCTGCTGGCAAGGTTTGATTTATTACTCTATTCACACAATTCCTCCATTTCAGTGCTCTCGTTTTGTAATTAACTGTGGAACAGAGGACAGTCTCTTCCAAATTGCACGCGTAGATTTAATTTGAATGATTTACAATTAACAATACGTACCCTTTTATAGCCCTGTTGACATTTTCCATCATTTTCCAAGGATTTTGGAGAAAGGAAAAGATTCACTGTCTCCATGGTCAGCAATCTGGAATGTTAATATTACTTTGAAATAGTAATTAAACTACTAATGGTTCCAGAAAGTGAAAAGTAATCTGATTACTTAAAAAAAAAGTAATATCTTATTGCACATCAGGTTTTAAAGGAAGGCTGTATGAGTCAGCCACCCCCACCTCATTTAGCAGCATCAAGGGGGCCCTTCTGCTAACATGGAAATGTTGCAAATACTGCAATATTCTTATCTGTTCTGCATGCATTTGAAAGTTTTTTTTTTTTTAATTAAACCTTTTATTAGTACTCTATAGTAGCAGATATACTCTTAAATGTAGTTATTCTTCAGTCACCCATAACTATCTCTTGGTGGTGTATTTAGTAATTCTAAAATAAGACTGTTAAGTGTTAAAGACACTGGGGAAAGTAAACATTTGTTCTTCAGATGACACGCAAGGTTTGACACGTCTCTTCTCGATTGTTTAGGTCAAGGTGGACATGCTTACCTCAAAGAATGGTTGTGGTGGGCTGGGCTGCTTTCAAGTAAGTCTCCAGAAAAGCAGGAGGACTGTCTTCACATTTCCACGCTGGTTTATCAGCATAAAGGGTTTGGAAGGGGGGAAAAAAAAAAAGAGAATCAAACGACAGTGGGCATTCAGGTTAGCCCTGGTTCATGTGACCAGTGGGTAATGTGTGTAATTGCACAAGCCCCATACTGAGTTGTTACTTTGGAGACTGTCTTGTGAAATTAGTTTTTGTGCAGGCTTGGATATTTAAGTGCCTGCCAGCTGAACCCTTTAACAAACCTCATCTGCAGCCTTGCATCTGAATTACATCTGAATCTGAACCTATTGTATTTGCTGAATCACTTCTCTTAGTGCCTTTTTTTATTAGTGCTTGATGTTTCAGATCCCCCTGTGGGTTTGGGATTTTTAAATTCTGAGGATTTGGCCAAAGAATTACACCCACAGACATTTCTAAATGGGAATCAATGAGCCCTATTCATATTAACTTAACCCATGAGTTATTTTAAAGAATGTTTTTTTTAAAACCATAGGTGGATTAAAAAAAGTTTTACATTAATGAAACAGTTCTTGTCTTTTATTGGTTTATTTAACAGCAGTCAAAGAAAGTTGGCCTTATATGTAATGATCAAATGTGCTTCAATCTAGTTTTATATCTTGATATTTTACAGTGGGAGCAGGAGAAGCTGCCAATTTTGCTGCATATGCCTTTGCGCCGGCAACGCTGGTAACACCATTGGGAGCCCTGAGTGTACTGGTGAGGTGAGAACTGTTATGCAAGATCCTATTGTATATCCTATTGCCAGGCACCTGTCCCATTGTTGAATATTATTATATAACAAGCCTAAATGTACTGCAATGAAGGATGCTTATTGGTAGATTTCTCTTTTCCCAAGCATGCCTGTGCAAGAACTTCTGGCAGTACCTTGTTTTTACCACTTGGCAAAAAAAAGGCTTGGCTACACACCATTGAATCTTGATCATACTTTATATGTAGGTATACGTAAATGACTATTTTTAGTTATTGGATTTGTATGATGCCATGTACACAAATTCACATCACGCATGCATACTTCTGCAAAAGGTTTTACAGTAGTTATAAAACCCTGTCAAATGAAAAGCTACAGGGGAAAGAACAAGTTTTCAAAAATTTGACCCTCAAGGCATCATGGTTATAGCAAAGAGCAGTGTTCTGGTATCCCAATGCATTTCTGTTTCCTCAGTGCTGTGCTATCCTCCTACTTCCTGAACGAGCGTCTCAATGTCCATGGGAAGATCGGCTGTGTGCTGTGCATCCTGGGCTCCAGCGTCATGGTAATCCACGCTCCCCAGGAGGAGGAGGTCGTCTCGCTCAACGCCATGGCAGAGAAACTCAAGGATCCTGGTACGGGACCCATTTACCTTGCTGCATTCAAAGAAAACCTGCTGTCAAACCCACTTAAAAGTGACCATTTAAGAATATTCATTTTTCAATACTTTTGACGGTATTTGAAATCCAGAACAGAAACTAATTATAACTTTTAAATTAGAATATACGACTTAATATTCTGATCTTAATGCTGTGCTGTAGAAGGTGGAATAATCATTTTTTCATTTAAATGGGCAATCCCAGTTAACACATCATGCAGAAGTGTTATTTTTAAGTTTGAACTAAGTTAATATTGAAGTTTTAAGCTACAAGATACCAGTATTGCTATGTGCATGCTAGATAAAGAAGCTTCCTTAGTTCTTAAAATACTGTAAAGGAAATGCCTGGAGTCTTAAGGAACTAACCTTTGAATAAGAATAAGACAAGAATAGACGCAACAACAGTTTGATTTGTACAATATACAGATACTTCCATTCTTAATCACTGGGACAGTACCTCCCCTGTGCACAGGGCTACCCTCTGTGTGGACCCTTCATAAACTTTTCATTACATCTCCCCCTGCAGGCTTTATTGTCTTTGCTGCGAGTGTGGTGGTCAGCAGCCTGATTCTGATATTTGTGGCGGGGCCTCGCTATGGCCAGAAGAATGTGCTGGTGTATGTGCTGATCTGCTCTGTGATTGGCTCCCTCTCGGTGTCCTGCGTCAAGGGCCTGGGTATTGGCATCAAGGAGCTGGTCATGGGGGAAAGCGTGCTGAAGAACCCCCTTTTCTGGGTCCTGCTGATCTGCTTGGTGGCCTGCATCAGCACGCAGATCAATTACTTGAACAAGGCCCTGGACATCTTCAACACGTCCATTGTGACGCCCATCTACTACGTATTCTTCACCACTGCTGTCATGTCCTGCTCCGCCATCCTCTTCAAGGAGTGGAACAGAATGGGGGCTGATAACATTGTGGGCACCTTCAGCGGCTTTCTCACCATCATTCTGGGCATCTTTCTCCTCCACGCCTTCAAGGACATCAGCTTCACCTGGGACACCCTGCCCCTCTTCCTCAGGAGACAGAGAGGAGGTCCTTGGGGGCAGCCCTATGTGGCACTGCCCAACCAGGAGGCAGAGACCGAGGGACGGCAGGCGGGGTGGGGGAGCCAGCAAAGTATATTCTCCTGAGAATTTAGTCGGGAGGAATGGGACTGTCTTAATAACCCGAGGGGCTGAATCTGATGATAGCCTGCCTTTTACGATTCAGTGTTTGGTCCGTCCCAGGGCACGAGATGGGGTGTCTCGAGGGTTTTCCTGGGAGAAGATTACGAACGCACTCTTCCACACTCCCATCAACAGTGTCAGCTAGCCTTAACCCATAACAATCAGCCGCTCAGAGCACCGCTGCCTTCAAAAAACTGTCTATAAAGCTGGTTTCTGATCGGCCTCATTGCTGTGTTGTGACTTGACATGACGCCTTAAATTGTCAAACAGGAGATTTATAACAGTAAGACCAATGACAATTCAGTCTTGCAGTATCACTGAAGAAATAAAAAAAAAAACATGAATGAAACATTTATTGTTAAATACTTTAAGCTGTCAACTTAACACTGTAGTTCAAATGTGATCACATTGATGAGGATGGTGCCCATCAAAGACTCAAATAGAACTGTCTTCTTAATTTGAGGAGAGAATCAGTGGTACACCTGACTGTCATCTTTACCAAATGCATTTTATTATGCTTTCCTTGGTAATATTTCATCAGGCTTGAATCCGATAAAGAACTGACCATTTTGCTGTATTTGATTGTAACAGTATGCCTCCAAGTGACTTAGTTAACTAATGTTCAGGAACCAAAACAATGAAATGCAAAAAAATCATTCTACTAAATAAATGTGAAGTACTTTTTTTCTTTTATCCTGCAATCTACTAGAACTGTAGTTTATAATAAAATTAAGTTCAGCTTTTTAAAAAAATACTGTTTGTCTTGCCAAATAAGCTTTTATTACCTGTACTGCACTGGAAACCTGCAATGGCCTTTTAAGGACAATTTACACTTTTAATAAATCCAATGTGACCTTGTACACTTATGCAAATTTGTATTGAAGGCTGCTTTTCTTTTATGCATACAGTTATGCGTTTTGCCAGCTAATTTAATTTGTGTTGTCCATGTATTTGTTTCAGATTTTATTGATAAATATACCTAACAGTTAACGTTTACCAAGAATCATTTTTACTATTAAATAAAAAAATAAACAAGAAACAGAATTACTTCAGTTTTCTGTATTTTCAATTTGAACAGGGCAGGGTTCAGTTACTTTGGATACATATCATAGCAGTTCCCAATTTTATGAAAACAGAAATAAAACAAACTATCCATTCACTTTGGGGGAAGGCCATGATCAAATCTGCATGTCTTGGTCAATGATCAGGCACTGGAATCAGTCTGTGGAAGAACAATGCTGGTAACCCAACATAACTTTAAAATCAATGATTTCACATCAATAACTTATTCAGGAAGCTAGTTTCTTCATCCAGGAAAATAGTGTTATTACACTGTGTTATTATTGGTGTTATAAGCAAATGATCTTTCCATAGGTTAATGCTAATTCTCCCCAAGGAATAAATACATGTACAAATTATACATGATGAAAGTAAATCAAAGCTCTAACATACAGGCAAGCTTTGACTTCTATAGATTTCTCACTAAAAGGGTTCAACCTGAATGTGATCCCCAATGACTTTCCAAAAAACGACAACTCTGAGTTTGAACAGACACTGAAATATTGTATATCGACATCCCTTAGAATCGGCTTGGGTGGGGACAGGGACAAGATAAAATCACCCCTGTGGCATAATGGTAATGTTAGGTTGAGGCACAAGGTGGCAAAACCATCAAATGCCCACTTGCTAAAAGTCTGTGCCTCCCACATGCACACTACAGCCTGGCTGAAGTGTTAGGGAATGTCTATGCCCATGCTGTGGGGCAGGTATCTTAATCAGACATGCTCTCCGTTAAAGACCCCCTGCCCCTCTGCGTCTGCTCCAGTCGGTTCAGAATGAACTGGCTTGTGTCAATGAAGCGCTCCACACAGTTTACGAAGCATGTCTCTGTCCGGGAGTCCAGCTTGGGTCCAGGTTTGTCCATACACTTCTCCTGTTATAGACAAAGGAACACCGCTGTAAAACACATACCTTTCTGGAAATCATGATATTGGGTAGCATGTCCGAGTTTTTTTTTTTATTGTTTAATGGCTTGTATAATTGTAAGTGTGTGTGTGTGTGTATATATATATATATATATATATATATATATATATATATATATATATATATATATATACATACATGCGTGCATCTGTCCAGTTTTAAAGTTTCAACATTAATGAATGCAGACCATACAGCCTGCCATTCAACAGTTTTAACTCTGCATAATGGCTTGGGCATATGTCTTCCCAGTCATTTATGCTATTTTGTTATATACATCACCATAACTGTTAACAAAATAACCGCAAACACACCTCAGTCATTAACGTGTCTCTGGGCATTACTTAGTTCTACTTTTGTGTAACTACAGCTAAAAACTAAATAAGCAAATTGCCTTCAGTGTGACGCCAGTGGTTTATACACATTATTAACACCATGGTGCTGTATAAACTCACATCTCGAACGATTCGTGCTATTTCAAAGAAATACCACTACACGGCCATATGCAACTCTGTGCATACAAACACATATAGCTACTAAAGAAAGGCGCATTTATTATCTCATTTATAATGAGAAATGTACGCTTTCTTTATTAGGGGCCCTGGCTGATGTTCTTTCTTATGCAGTTAGATGTAATTAAAATCTGCGTTGTCCACCAACAAAACAATTTTCGATATTTTCCGTTATTGCCTAAGCTCACCCAACAGACGTCTGTCATTTGGTGCACGAGCTGCTGAAACCTCTGTTTCTGGGACTCCACCTCGATAAACTGCTGGAGCTGAGGGTCCATCCGTGCATGCGGCGTCTTTCTTTCTGTTCTTTCTTTCTCTTTTTTTTTTTTTTAAAAGAAAACGTGGAGCCGGTTCCTAAAAAAAAAAAAAAAAAAAAAAAAATGTGCCGCTTACTAATCTGCAGTTCCTGACCTTCACGTGTCTCGACTCTCAGCTGAGTTCACAGGAAACGGAAAGAACACAAGTGCAGCGACGTTTTCCCGCCGGTATAATACAATAAGGGCGTCTGTTTTTCTTTTTCTTCTTAAAAAAATTATTAATTACATTTTTCGATGGTTGTTTATTTATTTATTTGAGCTATTTACGATTTTTTTGTTTGTCTCTTTGTTGTTTTATCGGTTTTTATCAGAAAAAGAAAACCGTAAACAATAAAATATAATATTCTGCTCCTTGAAATAGTGATTACAAGTACGCTCCAATTAACCATCTGTAACAAACGTAAATGTGTTTGAGGTGGACTTGCACAGAGGCACTGTAAAAGCCAAGTGGTGTCACTCACACTTTAAAGGCATGAATCTAGTGAACCTGCAGTATTGTTATTTATATGTAGCTGTGTGCCTTTCACCTAAATGAGTTACAGTTTGGCACAATTGACAGTCTCTTATGCAGGTCTCTTGAGCTAGTGTATGAGGGAAGCACTCATGGTGCTTGGTAAACAATGGTCTATAACTGTTTCAAGTATGAAATATTAAAAGTAGCTGAAAAAATGTTTAGGACACACAATATATTTTTCATTGTACATTTTTTCCGTTGCTTTATTGCTCATATGAGGCCATCATGCATTTGCGTCTTCCATCTGTCCCCACACAAAGACTGAAGTGAATCCCTGTCCTGTTGTTTCACTCACCCCCGTCCTCTCTACAGAGAGAAAGCAAGTAGGCTTCAGTTGTCAGTGCTGTCAGCGTGTTGCTTTTCAGTTTACCACAGTCTCCGAATGCCTTGAAACAGTATTTTATACCATCTTTATTTCCGGAATATTTAACATCAATTTAAACATCTTACGAGGTTTTTAAAATTACAAACACCATGCTAGGCAAACATTTCACATACTGTAGACCTATGAAACTCACAATATATCCGAAGAACATTCTGTAGATAGTATATTAAAACAAACAAACAAACATTTGTTATATAATTTAATAGTTCTCTCTCTCTCATTTTTCCAAAATCAATTATTCACATTTGTGTACCTACATTACATTTGTTTTGATCATATATATATATATATATATATATATATATATATATATATATAGATAGATAGATAGATAGATAGATAGATAGATAGATAGATATATAATAAAATGTATCATTCAATTTCCGTCTCTGGTTAGGGGCTGCTTCTGAAAAACCATTTTAAAGCTGTGGTAGTTTTATACATGAGCCAAAGGATCTTTGCAGACACAGTAATACATTATTATACAAAACACACATAATAAGATATTAAACAGGTAAGAAATGTCACATAAAATAACCAGGCAGCAAACAAATTAGACAATTGTAATATTCTGGCATAGAGATGGCATCAAGTAAAATAAATAACTGAAGAGATGGTATCCAAGGCAAACAAAGCAAAGTTAAAAAGACAAAACCTTTTTTTTTTTCTTTTTTTTTTTTAAGCTAACAGATTTTTTTGATATTCTTTTTTCTTTTGTAATAACCTTATAATTTGTTACTTCCTCACGTAGAATATTTTATTTTTGTAGTTGTTTTAAAATATAGGTTTGGTGCATATGACACCTAGAAAAATAGCCAGTACTGAAGCTGAATTAATTTAGGGTTGAAAAGCAACTTGTTTGGGATTTTGAAATATTAAATTCAGCTGATACACCAGTATAACCACTAATCTATCCCTAGTGGATGGATGAAACAGGCCTACATCACTTAGAAATAACACTTTGAACAAATGCGGTGTTTCCTACATCAACTGAGACTAATGGTGTAGCAGCTGGACCAGAGATTCTTGAAACTTTTGAGGTTCTTATTTTAAATAAATACGTAGTATTCTGTAACACTTAAAAAATGTCTTAATTTAAAAAAAAATAAAATAAAGGATATTTTATTCACATATATCCTGTGGAGTACTGCAACTCCATCCCGCCTCTCTCTGTGTTGTGGAAAGTTCATTATTGTGAAAGTGTCTTAAAGTATCTCAGGAAAACGCCAACTGGTCTGGATCTCAGAATTATCCTCCTGGAGTTCATACAGGAGATCCTGAATGTAGGAGACAAGCACCTCGAAGGTAGGCCTATCCTCTGCTTTCTGGAAATAACAAGGAAAAAACAAATAAATCAGTCCTTTTATTTGTTAACAACTGGGACAAATAGAAGGATTATACACACTTCCTTATAACTGGCATATGAGAATATGAAGGAAATCGGACCAGTATTGGGGAATAATTTAAAATCTTATGCAGGGATTTTTTCTGTATTATTGCTCAAAAATTATGTTAATTTTACCCGAATCAATACTTTCTTGCAAAAAAAACCCTGCTTTGAGCTATCTAACCTTGCCTATAAAATACTATACAGTCCACTGTGGCAGCAATATAAAGAATACCTATATTTGTTGTCGTCAAAGCAGCTAACATACACATTTCATTACAAAATGTGGTTACCAGACAGCACTGTGTGTTAAGCTAAAGGTCGTAAAATCTATGAACACCCTGATGAGATGGTCCTTAAACATGCGTTGGTCAGCAGTAGAAAGTTTATTTCAACATCCAGTTGCATGCATTTCTCATATATTTTAATACAACAATGTAAAGACCTCACGCCAGCAGTCTTGCATGATTCTGTAGACCTTCTCATTGGCCTGCTGGGGGCGGTACAGGCGATAGCCAGATAGGAGTTTATCAATGATTTCTGTGTTGTTGAAGCGCTCAAAGGGCATCTTCCCCAGGGTGTAGATCTCCCACATCAGGACCCCTGTGGAACAACAATACCACTTCATTACAATGAAAAGCATAATCCCAAACTCACCCATCTGGGCTTAATAAGATGTGATTGAGTATGTTACCTGTAAAGTATGTCAAACTAATTAAGCTCATTCTAGAACAGAATAAAACAGTCACATGTTTTTTGGGCTAAAACCCCACGAAAAGTCTTCACTGGCCTTTCCAATATTAGGGCTGGAACTAGGCTGGCATGCTGAGTGGTTGCTTCTTACCACAGTGCACCTCTTTAAGAAGATTATGGTTGCACGAAATAAGTCGGTGCCTAATAAAATGAAAGGGCCTGTAATACCTACTTATTAATTGTTAACTTTTGAGTCGATCAGTATTATTGCAGTGCTATCATTACTGGTGAAATAAGAAACAGCTTTTTGATTTTGAAGGTGAGCACTGACCAAAAGCCCAGATGTCCGATTTGCTGCTGAATTTGCAGTAGAGAAGGACCTCAGGAGGTGACCAGCGGACAGGGAACTTTGTCCCAGCTGAGCTGGTGTACTCGTCATCCAGGACATACCTAATTAAGAGGAGAGAGAAAGGAGGGGTGCAGCTTTACAGGACTGTTGGATGCACTGCATAATCCACTCCAGGGGGAGTTCTGGGTATACAAAATGAATAATACCCTCCACAGTTAAAAGTGGGATAAACAATATAATTCACTCTATACTATAGCAGTCTGTGTGATCATCACGTAGTTATATACTGACAGTGTGCACATAAATAAAATGAAAAGGAATGTACCTGGACAGACCAAAGTCAGTCACCTTGATAGTCCCATAGTCATCCACCAAGCAGTTTCTGGCAGCCTAGAGAGGGACCATAACAAAGAGAACAGAGATAAAACTGGATACAAATGAAGTGCATGTAGAGAACAACCCGACAAGGAAATCGCTACCATTGTGGTTGTTTTTCTTTTATATAGGCACACATATGGCGTTTTCTTTATTGTTTTTCTTTAAGTTTTATTGTACTTGCCAAAAGCAGAGAACTTTGTTAATTTCAACAATGTTCATCCTGCTTCAGCACACGAGACAAAAGTCTGAAGTCGCATTGCTTTTTTAAAATTCTGTTTGTTTGGCTATGCTTTCCTTCTTAACCAGGTTCCATTTTATTTGTAATGAGCTTATGGTTACATGTATTTGTTACTTCCTTTTTCTTTAAAACAACACAATACAATTCCCCCAGTGATCTTTGACACACTGCAGGCATTTCTGAGTTTGGCCAAGTTTGGTAAAAAGCACTGAAACGCTCTTTATTTCGGTGGCTAGCCATAGGTGCCGAAGCCTGTAGCTCCAGGCAGTGCACGGATCCATTCCCATTGGAAATACAAGGTATTCCATGAGCACAATAACCAAGAATCTTCTCACCAGGTCCCTGTGTATGTACTGCTGGGACTCGAGGTAGGCCATCCCCTCGCTGACATCCTTGCACATCTCCAGCAGTTGTATGGGTTGAGGCCGTTTGAGGGTCTCCCTTAGATAGGAGAGCAGGCAGCCGTTTGACAGGAACTCAGTCACAATGTAGATGGGCCTCTGCTTCGTGGAAACACCGTACAGCTGGACCAGATGGGGGTGACGGAGCTTCCTGATGGCAAATTGAAATGGAAATGTATTTATTTAACCAGGATGGAGCCCTTAATACACTTTTCATTGGCAAGGGGGTCCTGGCAAGAAGTAACATGATAAAAAATCAATGGCAAAAAAAGAAACATGTCATTCAAACCAGACAAAAACAGTTCAAACAGCAAAACAAAATAAAAACACAGAAAAGAAAACACTTCCAGTTTAGATGATCCTGGTCCAAGTCAGTATTTACTGGATTTGCAACCCTGGTCAGATTGAAAATAAATATTTCTAAGTGATTTAAAAAGACGTTGTGAAGAGGCTGTTTTAATGTGTGAATGTAATGAGTTCCAAAGTGACACTTTGTCCCAGATCGGATCTCAATTTGGGGATTGTAATAGTGGTCAAGAAAAGGGAACAGGCCTGTTTATAACGGGAATCCTCCAACCTCACCCTAGTTCAAAGAAAAGATTTATTATTTTGTCTACAGGGAAGCTCCAATTGCCCATTTGTTGTTTGGATTTGATAGGATTTCATGTAGTTCCTGGCGTGGAAGAATTGTCTATGAAGTCCCACACATACTATTACAGTCCCTGCCTGGGACAAACCTGGCAAAAGAAGAAACGCTATTCTTGGCTGTACCTCTCCAGGTTACTGAGACCACCCCTTCATTGGGTCCTCAGTGGAAGGTGTAACTTACATCATGACCTTAGCTTCCTCAATGAAATCATCCTCTGACATGGAGCCTTCTTTGATCATCTTGATGGCCACGTCATGCTTGCCTTGCCACTTCCCATGCTTCACCACTCCAAACTGCCCATTGCCAAGCTCTCTTAAGAAGGTGAGATGACGTGGGTCAATCTCCCATACCCCTGCAGACACAAAAACAAGCACAGCTCAAATGCTGGAATCCTTCTGCGACTGTCCTGGCTGAATCTGCTCTGCAGTCTTAATATTCTATCTCAATCCCACGGACAGATAACTAAAGTTTCTTTTCAGACAATGGATTTATCCAGTGAAAAAGGAATGGAATATGAAGCTTTTCACATCAATGATTTGGGACCAGTTCAGTAGTGATTCAGTTTAGGACACTGATTTACTGGGGCATTATTTAAATCTCCAAGAACTTTTGGGTGCACTTACCATATCCTAATCCAGCTGTAGAGGGCGCATGGCGCTCTTCAAGTGCTGCAACATGCCTCAGTCTGCTTACCATCCCTGGAAACAAAACAACAGCAGGTTATTCTCTGTTTATGTTTGAGATCTCTTAAAACGCCACTTCTTAGACAGACAGTGTGACTGTCTCCCTCTTGTGGCTGGAAACAATACCTACAAGGGCTCATCACAGCCAGCCTAGTGGTTCAAGTGTGAAGTATCGGAATCAAATTCCAGTCTCTGTCAGGTAAATACACCTGTTTGGGTAATTCTGCTGCAATAAGTTTTTCTGCTTTCCTTGTAGTTGCAATTGATTAAAATAATTCCTGTAAGTCTTAGCTACTGTGAATTCAAATATCATCGTAAGTTTCAGCTTTCTCCTACAGTATATAAAAAGTCGCATTAGATTTTAAAAAAAACAACGTTATTTGAATCAGTAAATAAAAAATAATAAAAAAAAAATGTTAGAATGTAGTCTTGGGTTTCTTAAACATGGTGCTGTACCTGCGCTGTTGTGTTGATGATAGTGGATCAGTTCGGGGATGGTGCCAAAGCAGTGCTTCTCTGCCAGGTAAAACTGTCCATCCTGTGTGGTGCAAATGTTATAATGTCTGCAATTCCCCCCAGCCTCCCTAGAAAACCAGAGTCTCTTGTTAGTAAAGCAATTACCAGAACTCTACTTATCCCTGAGGAGCTTGATGTATTGCATGTGCTAAGCTTTACTGCAGTGTAATTGCATTCATTAATCAGAAGTACTTCAGTCCTAGCAGGTCTTAATGCATATTCAATAGCCATTGTTGGTACATGTATCCCCTTCTTACCACAGTACATTCTGCACAGTAATTTAGCAGTCTTCTGATACATTTCACTTTTTTTTTTTTAACATTGGTTTGCCAAGTTTTTTTAAAATACATTTTACCATACTGCTCTCGGCTTTACAATGTTTACTTCTGCTTTTCCATGGTTTCACTGTGCTTTATTACACTATTCCAAACAAGTGCTGTATATTCCTGAATCTCTCTCTTTGTCTGGTTGCTAAAGCTGATTTTAATATGTATATATTTTGCTGTTTGCCATCTATATATTTATTTCTATCACTACTTCTGGCTATCCGTTTGCTTGACTGTCTGTCATTCAATCACTGTCTCTTAAAAGAAATAAAATAAGGAATATCATACATTGGCTTACCCGGTAGCTTTACTGAACACAGAGACAGTGTATTTCCCAGCTTTACTGGAATCTCGGACTAAATATGCTCCTTCTTTGTTCTAAGAAGTAAAAGAAAGGTGAAGTTAAACACACATACAGAAAACCGTACCAGCGTCCTGTCTGCAGCTCAGACTAAACCACATCTCGCAGGTGCGTTCACTTGACTCACAGCAATGCAGATGGACTTAACATAAATACCAGTAGCCATTTCTAATACCAACCTCTTTTTTCAGAAGGTTTTCAGCCTGACTCCTGTTCATGTTTTTGCAAAACCATCTAGCAAGAGAGCAAACAAAAATCAAGAAGTTATGTACAGTATGACACATTATTCAGTGCTGAGCCTGGCATCTACAGGCAGTAAAGACTTGGGTCATTCGTAACCGTATATAAACATGTGCTGATAGGTATTAATAACTGACTTGATTCATTAATTAAATATTATTAGTATTTAAAGCTTAGTGAAAAACAGTCGTCTAGCATATTTAAAGATTCATGATAATTTAAGTGTTCTTTATAGATAGGTTATGCCTAGTCTATATTTGACTTGTGCGGCTGTCTATATCCATTTATAGCCGATTGCTTTACCAGGGCAATGTGTTACCAGAGCTCTGGGACTGGGCAAACCCAAGACAGAGCTAATACCACCTAGAGAAAAATAATTACAACTGAGACAGATTTCCCTCATTTGGCCTTGAATATTTTTGTCATCATGGCAGTGATATATTTAATATAAAGAATGCAATTTGTATTCATACACCACAGTAACTCTGAGGAAAAGAGACACTACAGGTGTGTAGCACAGAAATGAATGACCAACCAGCTGCATTGCAATGGATACTCAAATGATTAAAGGACAGGGTCAATAAGATGGGTCTTTTGCATAGAAGTGGTGCCCCAATATGAACTATTGAATATGAAAGTTCTTTCACTTTTAATGGAACTATCATACACTGTATTTGCAGGTTTATCTATTGTCATTACTTTTTTTCCATCTGTATCAAACCCTATGTAGGCCCACGTTTGCTTATTTTAAGGTTTTTGTTCCTACTTTGCATGCATTTTTAATGTGAGCTTAATCTTTAAACAGAATCACCTTTTAATATTGTTCACAGCACACTGAAGGCTGAAGCTGTTTAGAACTCACACTGAAAAATGGCTGCAAGGTAGCAGTGAGGGCCTACACACTGCAGGATTCAATACACATGTATTATTAGCACATTGCTTTTCTAGAAGAAAAAAAAAAAATTAAATTAATTAAAAAAACAACTTGAGACTTCCAAGTTAAATGTCAGGGTTGTTTATTGGTACCAGTAACTTTATTTGGTGTGTTTTTTTCCCCCAATTAAAAAAACAAACAAAACAAAACAAAACAAAAATCATGCTAATAATAATGCAGGATAAAAGATCACTCTTTTTTTAATGTGTACTTTTTTTAATGTGTTCTTTTACTAGTGCATTCAGCATTTCTCAAGTGCTGTGGCTTGTTTCTTAAAATATCCCTGCTCCCTTACTCTGTAAACCTGCTTTATCATATAGTACAAAACCAAGACAGACTTCATACTTACTCATACTTTTCAAGCTCATTCCCAGCTTCTACCACATAGTTACTAGGTATGTAACCTTCTTGCCTGCAAAAAAAATAATAATAAAGCGTAAATTGTGAAAGTTTCATTTTTATGCTGTGAGGTAGTGTGGAAAAGTGATTGATAGCGTGCAGGTGCAGGCGATTAAAGAACAGACAATGTAATCCGGGTAAAAAGGTTTGTTTTATTTATTTTTATGTCCAGTGCCGGACGGCGAAACCAACAGTAAATAATAATGCTGGTAAGTAATACAGCTGCGTGTATTACTTACTTTTATATTCCCTGGGCTGGTCCCGAAATAATAGTCCCATTATTGTATCCCCACATAAACACAAAACTTACTCAATAAGAGATTACGATTCTCCATCCCCTTTTATATGCTGTCACGCACGACCCCTTGGTAAACAATGCAGCTGCTACATTGTTTCCCTTCCAGGTCAATAGGTTCTTGCAACTGAGTCTTGCCTTTTTCCAGACTAACTGACTTCCCGATTCGGGGAAAGAACTGTCAAGCCAGCCCATCAAAAAAAAAAAAACTCTGTCCTCGCTTAGTACCCTCACATGTCGGGTTCATTGTATTTCTGTCACAAGTAGATATAGAATTTATCGGTTACTGTTAACTGCGTCTGTATGTTACCATATGCAAATCTCAGACAGTGATGATGCAAATTCAAACCGTTATTTATAGATACCGTTTGCATATACTATGACAATCATTTTTAACCTTTAAACAGTGTTAAATTGTGAAGCCTTTTTATGCAGAATAAAGTAGCCTACAAAACAACAACAGAATTCAGTAAACAGACAGTGTGAACCCCCATGTTCCAGTTATTATAATAATTCTGCTAAATGTGCAACATGAAGGTGTGCAGCATTAACAACAGCATTTTTACTTCCCTACATAGATTTACTAAGCATTTAATCTTTCATTAAATATATATCATTTTGATAGCATAGTAAAAGTCTTTTTTTTTAAAGACAATAAATAATGTACTGGACTCCAAACACTAAGAGCTGCTATTAAACGCTGACTTCACACTGTTATTTTGTTAAAAATGTGCTGAGAACCAAAGGGTTAATATATCCGCCCTTTAGTTTGCTGACTACCCCTTTACATGATTCTGTCTTTCCCTTTAACTTTCCCTCCTCATTTCTGTAACTCTTTCTGTTCTTTGTTTTTCCCGTCCCCTTCAGATTCTTTCTTTTTTGTTCCCTGTGCTGCTTCTAACAGCATGTTTGCACAGTCCTGTAGAGCTGTCCAGCCTTGGTGGTTGAAGACCTGTACCGGGGAGTCTATAAAGTATCGCACACATTGTTTTAAAATCTTTTTTAAAAGAACACAAAAGATTAAATATGAATTAGTCATACTACATTGGAAATTGAAAATATGTTTTCATTCTGTGTGGGATATGAATGGAAAGCTAAATGCTTGTAGAGAGGGCATCCAAACTGCTTGTCTCACCCGTGTCTGTCTCTGGCCTTCCACCAGTTAGTGTCGGACATTTCCAGTATGGTGTACTCCTCCCCGTTGGTCAGCGGCAAGTCCTGTGGGTTCATGGGAGTATAGTCGTACATCGCCGTCACAGTCTTTTCCGAAGAAGGGGGCGGTGCAGGAGATGGGGTGGGCTGGGGAGGGAGGGGCCTTGATGCCTTCTCCTAGGCAGAGGGTTGAAGACAGAAAAGGCTCTGCAGTGAAGCTTGCTCCACAATTAGAAAACGCCACACTGATCCCTTTTAACCCAAGGTTGCATTGCGTAAACTAAAGCAGCATGAATGGTTAAAACTGCATATCAGAGGCTTATTTCCATTTGTCCTGTTGGAGTGTCCAGCACACTGAACAAAAAACTAGTATGGTCTCTGGACCTCCTAATGACATGAGCGGTGTGCTGGCACAATTCAGCATACACTAAACCTACAGTTCATGCAGTTCAGTACCTGTCTGACGCATGCCTCGTCTTCCTTTGGAGTTGGGGGTAGAGGCTTCCTTGATATCCGACGACATACTTGGAATTATATGAAAAGTGATTAACATTAGGGAATGGGCATTAGTGACTAGTACTCTAGTATGACATACATATTTATTAGAAGTATAGAAGGAGCAAATACTGTATGTACAATAATATAATAATAACTGATTCATGTAAAACTACCCTTAAAGGGTGCATAAGGACCTTTTCTGATTTTACTGTGTTACATGTTCCCATGTGTTGCTACAACTGTTTACATGAGGTGTGTGTATTGTTTTATTTATTTCTTTTTTTTTTTTTTTTTTTTACATTTTGACCACTTTTTTAAACCTTTAAGCTGCCCTGCCTCAAGATGGCTTCCTATGTACCCGCATGGACCTCTCAGAACTACATTTCCCCTCATCCTCCTGCTCACATATGTAACTGAGATGGATTTACCAGTGAGCAGGAGGATGATGGGAAATGTAGTTCTGAGAGGTCCATCCAGGTACATGAGAAGCCATCTTGAGGCAGGGAATTCAATTTAAAAGCTTAAGAAAGTGGTCAAAATGTAAAATAAATAAATAAATAAATAAATAAATTTAACAATACACACACCTTATGTAAACACTTGTAGCAACACATGGGAACATGTAACACAATAACATAAAAAAGGTCTTTATGTACCCTTTAAAATACATGAAAGATACTTTCATATTATATAATAGCCACCAGTTAATAATGCAGGGTATCCACAAAACCACCTCAATACTGTAATCTGCTTGACTTCCCCAGTGGTGAAAATACACTGGCTTGCGAAAGTATTGACCCCCCTTGGCATTTTTCCTATTTTGTTGCCTTACAACCTGGAATTAAAATTGATTTTTATTTGGATTTCATGTAATGGACATACACAAAATAGTCCAAATTGGTGAAGTGAAATGAAAAAAATAACTTGTTTCAAAAAATTCTAAAAAATAAATAACGGAAAAGTGGTGCGTGCATATGTATTCACCCCCTTTGCTATTAAGCCTCTAAATAAGATCTGGTGCAACCAATTACCTTCAGAAGTCACATAATTAGTTAAATAAAGTCCACCTGTGTGCAATCTAAGTGTCACATGATCTGTCACATGATCTCAGTATATATACACCTGTTCTGAAAGGCCCCAGAGTCTGCAACACCACTAAGCAAGGGGCACTACCAAGCAAGCGGCACCATGAAGACCAAGGAGCTCTCCAAACAGGTCAGGGACAAAGTTGTGGAGAGGTACAGATCAGGGTTGGGTTATAAAAAAATATCCGAAACTTTGAACATCCCACGGAGCACCATTAAAGCCATTATTAAAAAATGGAAAGAATATGGCACCACAACAAACCTGGCAAGAGAGGGCTGCCCACCAAAACTCACGGACCAGGCAAGGAGGACATTAATCAGAGAGGCAACAAAGAGACCAAAGACGACCCTGAAGTAGCTGCAAAGCTCCACAGCGGAGATTGGAGTATCTGTCCATAGGACCACTTTAAGCCGTACACTCCACAGAGCTGGGCTTTACGGAAGAGTGGCCAGAAAAAAGCCATTGCTTAAAGAAAAAAATAAGCAAACACGTTTGGTGTTCGCCAAAAGGCATGTGGGAGACTCCCCAAACATATGGAAGAAGGTACTCTGGTCAGATGAGACTAAAATTGAGCTTTTTGGCCATCAAGGAAAACGTTATGTCTGGCGCAAACCCAACACCTCTCATCACCCCGAGAACACCATCCCCACAGTGAAGCATGGTGGTGGCAGCATCATGCTGTGGGGATATTTTTCATTGGCAGGGACTGGGAAACTGGTCAGAATTGAAGGAATGATGGATGGCGCTAAATACAGGGAAATTCTTGAGGGAAACCTATTTCAGTCTTCCAGAGATTTGAGACTGGGACGGAGGTTCACCTTCCAGCAGAACAATGACCCTAAGCATACTGCTAAAGCAACACTCGAGTGGTTTAAGGGGAAACATTTAAATGTCTTGGAATGGCCTAGTCAAAGCCCAGACCTCAATCCAATTGAGAATCTGTGGTATGACTTAAAGATTGCTGTACACCAGCGGAACCCATCCAACTTGAAGGAGCTGGAGCAGTTTTGCCTTGAAGAATGGGCAAAAATCCCAGTGGCTAGATGTGCCAAGCTTATAGATACATACCCCAAGAGACTTGCAGCTGTAATTGCCGCAAAAGGTGGCTCTACAGAGTATTGACTTTGGGGGGGTGAATACTTATGCACGCTCAAGGTTTCTGTTTTTTTGTCTTATTTCTTGTTTGTTTCACAATAAAAAATATTTTGCATCTTCAAAGTGGTAGGCATGTTGTGTAAATCAAATGATATAAACCCCCAAAAAATCCATTTTAATTCCAGGTTGTAAGGCAACAAAATAGGAAAAATGCCAAGGGGGGTCAATACTTTCGCAAGCCACTGTAATAGCTGGAACTGCAGCAACTCCACTCATTAAGATTTTGAATGATCTTCCGAACGCCACTATTTTAAAATCACTGCTATTGCAGGAGGAGGTGGCTGCAATGCAGTGGTTGCTTAGTGGTTAAGTTAATAGTGGTCAGTGCGGATGCAATTTGTTTTTAATTCAGGAATCAAAGTGGAAGAAAGGCTGTGCAGTATGTCAGTTCAATTCCTTATGAGACACACAGGCCCCCTCCGCAGTGTGTACTGCCTAAAGCACCCGCTGGGACTGTCCTGCACTCACCATTTTTAGACTCAATCACTCTGCACCCCAAGGCTTGCTTTACTTCTTGATGACAGCAAAGCCACTGGCCATCTACCCAGAAGCATGGGTGAAATTTCTGAGCCAGGTCTTTATTGTTTCTCACAACTGCAAACAAATACATGCAGTAAGCAAATAAATACACAAATACATGCAAATCTGGAATTTACAGCTATGTCAGGCTAACACTGCTGTATGTCATAAAGTGCTTTATTCTTGTTTTGTGTGTGTGTGTGTGTGTGTGTAAAATGCAGTACTTAAATGGATAGATAGTTAACAGTTGCCTAATTACCTCATGGTTCTATTGCATAATTGCAGTTCCTGTTAGTTCACAGGAGATTATGAAACTGATGACATTATGGCTCAAACAGAGAATCATCTTACGATAAACTAAAGAGCAGCTTGAGCCAAAATGGCAGACATCAGGGTGCAGTTTCTTCACTTTCTGTACTATAGCAACCTTTTCTGTTATTGCCTGGTGTTTATGGGTGAGGGTTATGAGTGTAAGGGAAGAAGGTGTCCTGGAATACCTTGCAGTACCCAGTTTTGAGCTAACATTGTTATAATCCACTAACATTGCACCATACGACACAAGGAAGAAACTTCTCACCTTCTTTCAGCTTATGGATCCATTGCTTTCGAATATCAGCCGTTTTGGCAAAAATGTAGAGTGGGCCTTCATCATAGACAATCTGCAAGACGGAAGGAAGGCTGGCAATTGTGAGCTTTGCAGAAGGTATTGCGTGTCGATGCTTTAAGTAATTGCTCCCCGAGCAATTAAACTTCAGCTAGCACAGGTGTATAAAACAACTTATTCAGGCTCTACCATAAGTGCATAAGTGCATCTTCTTGTTTTTGGTGTGTGCATGTGTATATGGGTGTGTACATGCTAAGTGTGTGGGTGCTCATGTCTGATGTATGATTGTTAGGGGAACGTTGTGATAATTCTGATTTCGTTTCTGTTGACACGGCTCACTAATTTAATTCCTCCCCTGAGTCTTCTACATAGCATTTGTTGTTTTTTTACGTATCTTATACGACGCCAAATTATATTTTAATTATTATTCATTCTTGTTCAAGTTTTGCAAACTAGGAGTAAAACTATTCACAGCCTTAAGAACCAACATCCAAGCACCCAGGTTCTCTCGTACTGTAGTCGTTTAGCAATAACGGACTTGACTTCCTTTTAAAGCAACATGCTGCAAACCCTGCACTGGAGCAAAGCAAATCTGTCCTCCATCTAAAGGGCAGAAACTGAAATCTTGTTTTTGTTTTCTCTCGAGGCACTCATGCTTTTATTAGCGTGCTGCTTTATTTCAGTTGAAACACCTGGTGAACAGTCACAACAGCCTCAGCCCAGAAACTAAAATGAATGATGGCTGATTCTCACTTCTCTTATTTCCTACTTCAGCCATGAGCTGTTAAATCTGTACTTCTGAAGAAACAGAGAGTTTGAAATGTTAAACTCTGCACTCCTTGCCAGACCAGATCTGGGGTAACTGACCAAATTCACAAGGAAAACATTTCCGTTAACCAGGATGCTGGCTTACCTATAGCATGACAAGTGTGTTTACAGTGTCATACCCTGACGTGTTTAACGGTTACACTAACAAGAACCAGCATGACTTTAAAAAGTGTGGTATAGTTAAGCTAACATTATGAACCGCAGATAGGGACTGCCTCTGTCTGATTACACATCCTTAAACTGTGGAAACATGTTTTTTCTGTGAACTTCCTAATTCTTGTTAATTAATTTTCTGAGAATCTGCTCCAGTTTCACAGCTAATATAAAACAGCATTATCTTCATATATATGAAGTGATAATAGTAATACTAATAATAACAGTGTATTTCCCATTCAGCATATATAAAGTTGCTATATGACAGATCTAGCACATACTGAGCAAATCTTAAAGAAATAACACCTTAACATATTATAAACATGCAATGAAAAGGAAATTGACTTGGAGGGATAGATCTATAAAAGTTATTGCACAAAGACATCACGCTGTCCATTCAAGGGCACAGGTTAAATAAGAAGATATCAGGTAAGTCAAATATATAAAGAGGAATGAAACCAGAAGAAACCAGACCAGGGGCATAAAAAGCAGAGACAGATGCAATTGCAATTGCATCAAATCTGCTTCATGTGTCCTTTTGAAAAGGTTTCAGAGGCCGGTCCTGTTTTTTGTAATTCTACTGTAATGAATGTGGAGCCAAAACCCAGCAAATTTAGTTAAACTTGTTGCCTTTCATGTCTGTGAATCTTTGACTAAGTTTGTATAAACTAAAGCAAGTTTACAGTAATGTTATTCAGTTCATTTAACTTCCATTAAATTGGAAATGATATTTGAACTAAAATCAAAGACATTTAACATTGCTCAATATCTTATTGAGTTACTGTGAATTGTACAGGTATTAGATATATAGAGTGGAGGAACTCGTTATAGGCAATTGTGTGTTTAGTTGATAACCAGCTGCTATTATTAACATGACAGCCACAGAACAAAGCTTCCTCAAAAGGGAATCACCCTGGGCTTGGATTGACTGCTCTGCTGGCTTTAAGATTTCTATTAAACATTCTGCTCAACCCCTTTCAGAGTGCAGGCCTGCAAAACACCGTAGTTGTAATTCCCCCCAAATTCTTGAAATTAAAAAAGTAAACACCCTACAACAGCAAATACACAGATCCCCTCGTCCCCCTGCCTCCCCTTATTGGCCTGTTAGCCCTGACGGCCTGTTGTTTAATATACAAACCTTAAGTTTGGTTAACGAAACTAGATTAAGTTTGCTTACTAATAACAGGTCAGGTGCTTCTTACTTGAGTACATCAGGTTTAAATAAGACATTTAAACACAAATGAACACAGTTTAAATGAGGAGCACCAACTGTTTACGGCGTGGTTACCTGGAAAGGAAACATTTTGTCAGAGTGGCAGTTCTCCTCTGGCACCACGGTTTCTACACATTTGATTTTGTCAATATCCACTGACCCCTTCAGACCTTTCCTTTTCTAAAAAACAAACAAACATATACACATATATATTATTCGTAATACAAAAATAGATTACAGAAACCAAGTTACCAGTTGTACTCACTAATTTAAAGTGTTAAACATAACTAAAACGCGACACTACGTATTTTTGATTGGTTACATATTTGTATTCTTTTTTTTCTAACCATAACATTTTCCCTTTATGAAGAAAGTGCCACAAACCTTACACTGGGGCAAAGTCTGTGTGTCTGGCTTCTAATCTATTGTTCATGCTTCTGAATCAGATGTGTCACAATCGACCAGTCTTCCTTGAGGTTTAAATAAGTCAGGGAGGAGGGATTGAAAGGAGAAGCAGGGCTTCATGATCCTTGCCCTGAATCTCAGTCTAGGCTGGAAACCATAATCCCTTGGTCAGGAGAAACACTATACAAAGTCGTCAAAGAACTGACCCATCAGCAACGCTGGTAGAAAACTTTAAAACGCACTGGGGTCTATCCAACTGCTGGGAACAGCTGTGGATCCAAACACTGCCACAGATGTAATTGAATATTAAAATATTACCCTCCCTGGCATGTTTCATATTGTTACAGATAGAAATACACTGCTCCCGGGCACTGTGTGATGTTTGATTTTGATAACACTGATACATGGTCGTGCAGTACTGATCTAAACTGTGGTATTCAGATCTGCTACTGGTTATATCATTTGAATGGACCCCATTGAATTATAATCTCTGCTGTTGCGTGTGGTTCAGTTCTTCACCACAGTTAGGTTCATATAACTTGTTTTAAATCCAGCAACCAGCCACTGTGACACCAGAATCAAGTAGGGAATTATGAAATGCAGACATACCCCTTTCTCAATATCATAGTCATAATAAGAGATCTTGTCAGCTGTCAGAACAAACAGCCTTTCCTTATAGTTCAGTGGCGATGTTTTCTTCTTTTGCTGGGATCGTTTGAGGAAAATGTCTTCCAATATGGAAGTACTCATTGTCCAGTCCTACAGCTCTTGCGTCCACCTGACATGATAGCATACAAGCCCATTAGTCAACACAGAAGTGAAGCATGTAATCAGATTACTGTTTAACAGTGTTCAAATAAAACAGATGTGTTCTATGCCACCTACTGTAACAAGGAGCTGAATCTTCTACTTCCTCTTTGTCAAATAGCCCACTTTAAGGAGCATATGATATAAGAATCAAGTGTGGTCGTATCTAGTGGGCTTTATTCTTACAACCATATGTAAATATTTTAAAAGAACAGTGTAGCAGACAGTGTTGTGTGATACACTGCCGTTACGGAGTCTATCCCCTGTCGATGAAATGATGTTAAAAGCGCAGGACAGACTCCTGCAGGGCTGGCCTTTGTCCTTCAGAGGGCGGTAGCTTGTTGGAATCTGTTCTCGAGTTCCTGGGTGTAAAAGAGAAAGCTGGCTCGGTCATGGGATCGGAGGACGCCCACTGAACATTTCGTTTTCCTGAGCCGTGTGGGGAATTGCTGCGGTGAGGAAGAAAAAATGATTGGACATTCCAAACTGGGGATAAAATCAGGGGCACACTAAATAAAAAATCAAATCTAAAACCCAGAATTCAGAGGAGCCAGGCTCTATTGCTTAACCACAATGCAAAAGTGTGCAAGGTCGTTGGGTCACGCCTAGCCCTGTTACAACAGCAATCAATTTAGTAATACAGTATGCCTCATAACTATGATTAAAAACAAACAAACAAAAAAAACACACTTGTGTCCCTCTGATTTTATCTTCATATATAAACTTCATCTGTTCATCACATAAGGGCATCAGCATAAACCCACTGAACCCTGGAGCAGAGGCAGTGCTTGAGATTACATATACATTTGCATTACTAATTGAACCCAAGGCTTTACAAAGTAAAGAAGGACACAGGACTGCATGTCGATTTGGTTGGGCTTGTATTTTGCTGTCTCCCCTATTTAACTGCACACTGTAGCTACGCTGTTTCTTAACAGGAGTTTTCAGCTACACTGGTTCATTTTCACAGCTCTCACTCAACACAAGGTCTTATGTTACAAAACTATCGGAATCTCTTCGCAACAAAATTCATCAAGGCTTGAGAAAAGGTTTGATTAATTATTCCATTCATTCATAAACTCAGTAGCTCAAATATACATTCCTTTGTTATTTAACTAACTTAACCCATTAACTGAGTCATCAACAACAGCCTTCTCAGTCAACTGGCGGCATATCTGAGTAATGCTATGATTAAAAATGAAAGTACAGATATGGGCTACTGATTTGCATGCCACTGCTGTGTTAAAAAAAAAAAAAAAAAAAAAAAAAAAAAAAAAAAACAAAAAAAAAAAAAAACTGTTGAAAAAGCTTTCCTAATTTGTATCCACCTGCTCAAATGCATGTCTACTTTACCATGGCAAACTGATTTCAAAGCTTTAATTTGCTTTTACAACAGCATGCTTGGCTACACTTTGTGAGGCTTTTATCATAATAACTTGCAGACCTTTATAAGAGTCACATTTTGCCCACTGCGCAATTAATACCCCCTGTTAAAAATGAAGTCATGTGATTTCTTTTAAATCTGCACTCCCAAATCCCATGTTTTTTTTGTTTTTTTTAAATCTATTATCGCCTGCTGAGACACTTTTGCAGGTTGTGGGTTTAATTTTCTCCATTATGATGCAAATGCAGACTGTGTGGGAGAATCTGGTTTCCTAACTAGTTGACCAGGAAACCTGGTCTCCAGGAACATTGAAACATTGGGCACAATTAAGACAGATGAGCCTCTTCATAATATCTTCCTCTTTCATGAAATCGTGAGTAAGTAGTTTTTGATGGTTCAAATCCAGTTTCTTATGCATATTAATATTATCCTGTATTGTATTGTAGTTATATTTTGGAGTATATATTCTACTATATAGCATACACTCCAATATTTGACCATTGAAAATAGGTACACTACATTATTATTATTATTATTATTATTATTATTATTATCATCATCAGAAGGTTAGAGCAAATTTAAGGTAGAAGAGCACAAAGTTTCTTTTAAAATATGTATGTTTTATGGGTTGGGATGGGTTACATCACAACAAAGAATAGTCACTTTCAACCTGGTACTCAGGACAGTGGATTTCAAAATGATGTACACATTATCAAGTTCAGGATCTGGTAGCAAAATAAGACAGCCAGTATTATACCGGCCAAATAGGTAAAGTTATAGGGTATGATACACTTATAGTTAGAATCTGCTGAAGCACAACTGTGAAAAAGCACACTAGATACATAAGAATCTGAACAGCACACAGAAAATAGAACGTTGATGATGCTCCTTATTAGACAACAGCCATGTGACCTTATGTCTGAACATTAGGGGATATTCCCCAGGTATTGTAGTTGAAGACCCTCTACTGCTTGATCTCAACTATACTGCATATTATTTTTGCTAGTAAAAGCTAATATAATGAGATAAAAACAGAGCTGTCCGTACCTATTGTCCATTATCAATGCTCTAGTCAAACAGAAAACTATTTTAAACCCCTAATCATTTCCTGCCTTCTTTATAAACCATGTATCACCCACCTTCACACTATTAAAGCACTCACACACTCAAGTGTTACCCTTAGCACATTTGCAAAGACTCCCTGCATGCTATATTCTACAAAACTGCCTGCTGATTGGGTTTCAACATGTTAGTCAGAAAGACGGATGGCTGAAGTACTGCTAAAACTGGGTATATTAGGGCAATGTTTTGCTATTTAAAAAAAAGTTACGTCTCTTGTAGAAAAAAAGGTATTTTTTTTCCAAAGAAATTTAAAATGCGGTCCCAATGTCGTTGTATGAGAACTGGACTGTGGTTTCAGTCTGAAAAAAAGGTACAGCTTAAATCTTAAATGTGCTCTTCCTGTGTTGAATTGATAGCTTGGGTCATACTATTATTCTTCTTTCAACCTAAAATGCCAGTATGACCCATTGGCTTGCAATTAAGTCCAGGATAGGGTTAAGCCATTTTATCCCAAATCCCGTATTTCTATTTGTCATCCTAACAAATATATAGAAACAATAGTCAATTTGTCACACTGACCATGGCTTTAGCAGCTATGCACAGCTACATAGCTATTTATGTATAGTTAAAGCTGGCCAAGAAATATGTTTAATCTGTCAACCCAGTTGCCATTTGTGTACAACTGAGCAAAGCACACGCAATGATACAGTGAAGCAGGGCACAGTCATCTTGGTTTCCTCCGGTTGCATTTTGGGAACAATTAATACCTGAGACACAATTAATTCCTGAGGCCTAGTCTATCAAGCTAGTCCCATGTTGGCCCTATCTTGACACAGAGCTGTGTGACACATTGTTTTTTATATTACTTACAAAAGATTTCTGTTTTTATATTTTAAGACTTTGGGAAACATTTATAAACTAGTCTTCTAACTACTCAGGCTATTGTTTGTATGCTATTGGATCTAGTTGCATGAAAATGTAAAACTGGGCTGACTTAATTCATAGCCCTTGTGTATAGGGACTACTCTTACAGCAACTTTATTGTAAAAAATGGATGCAGAGCTCTGTACCAAAGGAAACAACCACAGTTTTATTTGCATACACACACACAGAAATGCTGTGTTGCAGTTAGATCTGTGTATTCTTATCTCCTGGCTTTCCCTTGTGTGTTCTGAGTGTTACCCAATATTAATGCATAGTAACTACAATAAGATTTTAAAATCAACTGCACAAGACAAGCAGTGTCTGTTATATCAATTGTGTGTTAATTCCAATATGCATTCCTAATATAGTGCATATAAAGAGCTTCCTGATGAAAATTATCAGATGAGGTTTTTTTTTTTTTTGCACATCACTGTGGTAAGTGCATGCAAGAGAAGGCTAACCACGGATGTAGAATAGCAACTGTGTCATTATGCCTTAAATAGTGAAAGGTCTTATTACTTAATGTGCCTGCATTGGCTCCAAGCACGCATTGAACTCCTGACAGGATCTTATCCCAGCTTCTATCAAATTATATCCTTCCTATTTGCATGGAGCCTCTGGTACTGACTAATTTGTAACAAAGGTGCTAGGGTCAGATAACCCAAATGAGCAAGATTTGTAAAGAGATTAATTAATATTCTAATATAATGTATGGGCCAGTGACCCATTTAGTTATCTTGCAGCAGTCACAGAACTAATGCTTAACACCCATAAAAGCCCAACCTGTACTAAACGACCCAGTGATGCAATGACCCAATGGAGTAGACTGTAAGTAAACCCTGTTGCATTGCTAATACTTGAATGCTTTTTTTGACTTACAAGATGTCTTCCTACAGTGAGAATTACGAGACAGCTGTAGTGTAATTGCTGGAATTCAGTTGACAGTCAAGTCTCGTAAGTCAAATCTGATAAGACATGGCCAACAGTGAGGAGGTTCTTTGTTTTACATTCCCACACACACACCATTTACAGCAGCAGGGCTTTTGCCCTGCCACACCAATGATGAGCAAGTGTTAAAATGGGTAACCTGTTTAGAGAACAAAAATGCTAAAGTGGTGTGTAGTGCAGTTATTACAATGTTTTCCTTTGTTATGTTTTGGTATGTTTCTCATGGCTCTCAAGAGCACTCTCTGATCTCCCCTGCTTTCAGTCCAGTAGCTTTCTAATAATTACGAGCTGCTAATTTTGTGACTGCTGACACGTCTTCAAAGTTCACTCAGAGTTAACCGTTTTTTTAATGCTCTTGTTTTCTGGTCAGTTTCATTCTTATTTTCTGCAGTTATTTTTGCAGTTGGTCCATCTGGGTCAGGGGTGGCCAACCCTTCTACTTGGAGAGCCACAATCCAGCAGATTTCATAGGCAACCCTTAAATCATCAATTTCTGAAGAATTCAAGTCGCTGATTATTTTAGCAAGTTCATTTGTTCAATTAAATCAGCTCTGGTCCATGACAGCTGCAGGGTGTTCAGATTTTTGTTCCAAATTATCTCTAAATTACTTAATTGAACAAAATTACTACTTAAATTGAAAAAAAGACTGCTTAACTAATCAAAATTAAATTGTTCCAAGTCTTTAGAAATTGACGATTAAGGGTTACCTATAAAACCTGCTGGACTGTGGCTCTCCAGGACTAGTGCTGGCCACCCCTGATCCAGGGTTACAATATGACTCCATGTGCAGTAGGACAGTTTGGGAAAGTTCAGGCTTTTCAACTCACACCCCAATGCATTCTTGTTAGTTTTACCTGTCTCAGGTAACCTTCACAGCAGGACTACACTTACCAGAATGTATTAGGGTGTGAGCATGGCCTTAACTAGCGATGTGGATACCGAGGTCGTGTCCTTGGTTGTTTTTTTTACATTATCAGTGCTGATGCTCATGTAAACATTCTGGTAAAGTACAAAAGACTTGTGAATTTTCTCTGTTGGTTTGCAGTGTAACACAGATTTGGAGGTTGAATAGTAAATACCAAGTGATCATATAAATACTACCAGCTATAGCTTGAAACCTAAGTGTGACCTTGGTAGAATGTCACATCTGGTTACGACGCTGGGTGTGGGTTGAAAAGCTTGAACTGTTACAAACTGTCCTAGTGCACATGCAGTCATGTGGTATACAGTCCAAAAATGGTATGCTTCTGTAAAGTGATGTATTATATACATTCAGCAAATTATACACATTCAGAAATGTAGGGGATTACTGACACCATTCTACAGAAAATGTATCTTCATGGTTATATAAGATACCATCCTTCTTAAACAAACTACTTTTAAAACATCACAGGGTATTATACAAGCCTTTGGCTGTCACCTGGCTTGGTGAAATTTGGTTTCATGTCTTTTATAATTCAAGTTTTTAAATAGGTTTTGGTAGCATTTAAGCATTAAGGTGGCTGTTGAGCTGGTTTTGGTTTTCATATATTCAACTGTTAGAATAACAATTGCACAGTCTAATAATTTACTGAGTTTTAATGAAAGAGCCAGTATCACCACTACCGAAATTACAGTAACACCTGTCAATGAAGCTGTTCCCTTGTGATTTATATGACAGCTTGGCTCATCACCTTAATTTTGCACCAATCTTCACCAAACCTTTATCATACACTCCTATCCTCCTATAGACGTGCAGGATTGCATTGGGCTGTCATCCGATAAACTCTTCATTGTAACCTTTAAGGTGCGGTTCAATAATTAAGAAATGAGGGTTTATACTGTATTTTCAATGTTTTCTAAAGCTCCACCAGGCGAGTCTCTGAGAGCCAGCTGGACAGACCCAGTTGATTGTCATAAGATAAATTCAGCTCTGTTTATTCAAAATCACCAACGTTAGCCCAACGACCCTGAGATTTACTAGATTGTCTGCATGGCTATAAAAATAGAAATCAACTCACAAACTGATTTTTTTAAATGTTTGTAATATACTGTTTTATCTTTTTCTTTTTACAGAAGTGGCTGGATTTATTTTTGAACACTACCAGAAGCTGTTGTTCTGCATTCTGCGCAGTCAAGGGTAAGGAGGAAATTAAAGGTTTCAGAGCGGAATACAGAGGCAACAACGAAAACCCTTAAATAGCACTTAATTGGGGCCATAAATAAATAAATAAATAACAATACTTCTAATAATACAAAATTATTAAAAGCACATGCTACGTGCTGAATATTGTAAAAATGCTTGCATCATGACATCTGCTCCAGTGGACCTGCTTTCATGCTGCACTGCATCAATAAGGGCTCTGAACACTACACTGGGTAGACTGCCCACTGTACATTAGGTACCCTGCGACCCCCTAGTGCCAACACTGAAAAGGACCTGCACTTACCTCCACTCTCCTCGAATCCAGCCCACAAGACACCTAAGCAAATAAGCGTGGCTCCGTTTTATGGATGTAATTTATTTCGCTGCTGGAAGCCGGCTGTGTCAAGCCTTCGATGTGTCTGTTAGCAAAGTGATAGCACAGCCCTCCCCCAACCTTTAAATAGGAACTTTTTTTCTTTACACAGTTCCCTTTTAGCTTCCTGGATAAGGCTGTTATTTGTTGCTGCATAGAGGATGTTACTACCTCACTAGCTTTATAGTGTTGCTCTTGTTCTAAATTGTGGCTCACCAAAAACAAACAATAATTCTGGCATTTACTTAAAGATATGCACAGTAAAGATTTGTGCTTAAATTCAGAAAGGATGTGGTATTGTTCTGTATAGAGGACATTTATAGCATCTTAAATACTTCCAGAAATACTATCGCAGTGAGTGAAACTGCCCCCACCCCGACCACACCTACTTTTCTGTCATTAACCAACTGGCCACGTAAAAGACCTAAAAGTGGCAGCCAGGCATGCTGACTGCTTTCTTTAGCCTCTTATGGGACCAAATACATTATAAAAACATAATTTTGTTCTATTGTGTATCTCTATACACGGCACATGTCAGAATTGCAGAGTGACTGGAAGGGTCCAACAGGTAAGACTTGTGGAATTATTCATTTAGCTATTCCCAGAGGTTCTTTTGTGAACAAAAAGGTACCAGATCTTATCATTATGGAAGAAGGATTTTTGTTTTTAGACCAAATATACTTACCTTGATTTACAATAGCTTCCATATTTGCTTCAAGTTCTCATGTGCTTGTTGGTTTTGTGCCTTATTGTTGGTGTCGGTCGCTGCATGTCAACCTTTGCCTACCCATGTTTTATCTTCTTGTTTGAACTATATCAGGGGCGGGCCGAGTAATCTGGTGAACAGGTGAGACAAGCCCTATCTTTTTGGCATTTCGCCTTTTTGGTTGTGAAGAAAACTAGTAATTATCTTACTCGTTGATGTTACATCCTAAAATATACCATTACAGGACACGTTTTCCTATACAGTTCATTATTCGGAAACGGCATCATTCTCACCTGTCAGACAAAAAGAAAAAAAAAAGTGTGCGATCCGGCACAAATGAACCCCTGGCTATACCCCTTTAAATGAGCTCAAACCAAGATTAGAATCTATTTTCTTACCTCAGATTAGATTAGCAGCATTATCACTGGCCCCCACATATCTCATGCTAAAAAACTTTCATTTGATACACATACTTTTCAGAACCACAAAGATAAAAAATTAATGAACCCTGTTCCTTGATGGTATCCAATCACTTCCTGTGCAATAGGTCAGATGACTGACAGGATGTGATTTCAAACTAGGAAGTAGCAGCAACTTCTACTTCTTCATTTTTTTGTTCTTTGTTCTTTGTGCCCAAGACCAAACAAGAAAACCACAGTGCCAACTTATGTTGCCACAGTCCCTTATAATAAAAGTTGTCCCTATTTTATGTACATATTTTATATATTTTATTATCTCTCTCTCTCTCTCTCTCTCTCTCTCTCTGTGGTAGTTTTCTTTTACACATGTAACATAGACAGTAGCCCTAGTGAATGCTGATTCTGCTGAATCATTTTCCTTATAAATATGCAGTATGGTTTTTCGGTTCCTTGCGCCATGTTCACAGTACAAGGAACTAACAACAATGATGGCTGCAAAAACAAAGGTGAACATCTGTGATGTAGAAATGTAGTAAATGTTACAATGCTTTACCACTGTGATGATACCTTACTTTACTATGCTTTTACCAAAGCACCCCTCCAGTAAATGCAATCAATTCTGCTAAACTTCCAGTTTTAGCCTCCACAGTTCCAGCATATTTTCTTTCCGGTTATCAGTGTTAACTGTAGTTTTGCATCATATGACAATGATCATCTTGAGACGTCAGGATGTAGTTTATAATAGTTATAATAATTCGGAATGGTCCTCATTGCAATTTTTTCTTAAGTGTGTGTCAAAAATGTGTTTCACAGGAAAGATCTTTCTTTAAATATGTCACACAGTCAGATACTTGTGCTTCACATACTGTCCTGGTGCTACACGACTGTTTTCATGGTTCTGACACTAATACACGTTGTTGTGATACGAAACTATCCTAAACTTATCCCCTAAGGTCGCGGAGATTGGAATTGGAAATAAAATAAGGAAATAATAAAGATTATTCCTACCCAATCCTCAGTGAGAGACTATTTTTGGAGATGTTTTGTAGATCTGTAGCTTCTGCATTCCTGAGTATCCACGGCTGGGCATTCGCAGGCACAACCAAACACTGTGAAACAGTTCCCTTATTATCAATTAATCGACAACCCTACAACACCATTTCAACCTTTGGTTACTTTAACGTGATTCTGTACCAAGCCCCACGCACATGTTGTGTAGACTGTTATCAACTTACATGCCACATGATTAATGAATACCCAGTCAACCTTGCACTTCAGTAATTAATAATAGTGGTCACCATGGTATGCCGTTCTTCTTTAATGAAAGGGCGGCTGCTCGAATCACTGATGTGACTCATTGCTACCATCTACTGGTCATAAAACAGAATACAAATATTTATTTTATTTCTAAATGGAGTTGTATCTCCCTGTATCCTTTATGAACTTGTGTTTTGTCATATTTGTTTGAGGTAATATGCTTTAAAAAGTCTAAATATACAAGACTTGTCAAGCCTTCCTGCCTCAATCATCTTTCTTCTTTGTAGAATATATTTTGTACAATTACAAAAAGCATGTTCCATGGATTCTGTTGTTTTGCACTGGTCACAATCTCCACTGTTGTGTTTGCCTGTGATATTAAGGAATGTATTAATGGCGCAATGTCTTATTCTAATTCTACTCAAAATGATTCCTCTCTTCTATTTTTACACCTGCTGTGTACCTTCTTATCAACACTGGACAAATGCTAAACCAATGTCTCCCTTTTCTTCTCCACTGTTCTTGTCATTTTATCAAAATAATCCCTCGTTTTTTCGCTATACCCTTCTACTATCCTCTTCGCTTTTGTTTTATCTTCCACCCCTTGTAATGTTTCCCTTAAAATTAATTCTGTCTTCGGCTCTATTAACTGCCGTGGTGGTATAATTGACATTTATCATTTGTTATTTTTATTTCAGTCATTTTAAACTGCTCTACTATTTCTGCAACCCTTCTACCAGATGTATTTAATTGCTTATCTCCAGTATAGACTCCCCAACATTCATTCAGTACTCGCTTAACCTGCACACTTAGCTATATCCAATAATGTATTCCCAATCTCAGTCTCCTCAGAATTAATGGGGTCACCATGGTAATATATATATATATACTATATATATATATATATATATATATATATATATATGTGTGTGTGTGTGTGTGTGTGTCTATATATATATATATATATATATATATATATATATATATAATATATATATATATATATATATATAAAGTATATAACAAAGATACTTTAGTCTGTTTTTTGTAAATATCCCCCCAATGTTATCCAGATGTTATCATCTATATGATGTATTATCATCTATATGATTTATAGGTTCCTTATATAAACAGATTTAATATTTTTATTTTTTAAAGAATAAAAATGGTTTGTTTTGGATACTGAGATTTTAAAACCCCATCTATTTGCCCGCTCCTCTACCTCATCCATTGCCACCTGCATCTTTCCTATGATATATTTTACGTTCCTACCATAATGCCACATCATCAGCAAATAATGACATATTAACATTTCATTTTTTTGGCAAATCATTTCTCATTATATGAAATAAAACTGGACTAACAACACTCCCCTGTGGAGTACCATTTACCATGTTATACACCTCTGAAGTCCTAACGATAACGATAAAAATCTCGAACCCACCAAAACATGTATTTCTTGTATCCCCATATTATGCATTTTAAATAACAAACCACCTTTCCACAACATATATGCTTTTTCCAAATCAATAAAGACCACAATTAAAGTCTCTTTATTACTAAAAGCTTTCTTAATATCTGACTCCATATTACTTGATCTATAGTACTTCTGTTTTTCCTAAACCCACTCTGTACTGCAGATAATAACATTTGTTTTCTATTACTAAGTTTAACCTTCTATTTACCATTCTCTTCATTATTTTACACACGATGGGTGTCAAAGAAACTGGTCTATATATGATAGTGGTGAAGCAAGGTCTTTCCCCTGTTTCCCTATTGCTATAATAATTGTGTGCTTCTCGTTAGGCAATTTTCATTTACCCCAAATATCATTATATTACCATAGAATGATTTTAACGCATCCTCTTCCCAACATTTAAAAATTATGCTACATATTTTGTATTTCCCTGGTGCTGCATTTTCACTAGTCTTAATTGCATATTTCAGCTCCCCCCATATTAAATTGTTCAGTAATTGATATACGTTCATCAATATATCCTTTAACAATATAACCATTTTTTTCTACTTGTGTTTTCCTATATTCCCCAAACACGTTGCTCAAATTGTTTACATTTACATATACCCTACCTTTAAACTATGTTTTACCTGGCTGCCGAATATAACTGTGTATTTTACTTGCCTTAAATATATGCATAAATTCCTCCTCTACAGAAGGGGGTGCTGTTCTGGACCATTTTGGTTTTCAATGTCGGCGGTAGCTTATAAGAATGTGTTTCCGGAACAATCCTTCCTCTTCACGTCTGCTACGGGTTGGCAGCCATGGTGAGTATTTTGTCAGCGCCTGTTTATTTTGTAATCTACAATAATCTTTGGAATTATGCATATGCAGTATTCTGAACAAGCACTTTTCTTGTAAAACTAACTTTAAATTAACCATTCTCCCTAGTATTTTTTAGTACAAGTCCACTGTTTAGTGACATATTTTTATGTGAATTACGGTGCACTGCTTACAGTACAGTGCTGGAAAATGGCTGCCTGCTGTCCGGTTTAGTTCACATAGAGTTCGGTGTTATAGTAAATGCTGACAACAAACAAAGTTGGGTTACGTGTTTTTGTGAGCCTGTGTTTAAACGTGTGTAAAATAAGAGATTGTGGGAACGTAGGCCAGCCTGTGAAAACGCGTTGTTGTCCTGGATAAGGCTCTTCCCCTCGATTCAGGAATTACGCGTGTTTTCAGTTGCCGTGGATGATATTCAGAAATGGCGTTATTCGATACGAAGCATGCCGTTTTGTAAACTTATTTTACATTTGTAGTGGTTTTCGCAAGGATAGTCCGGCCTACATGTGGTTGAGTCTAGTGTAGTTAAATGAAGTCTCGAGCAAGTTATACTTCTGCAGTGCAAGTTGTCGCTGCTACTTTCTGTTTTTTTTTTTAACAATGTTTTGAACATAATCAAGTGTTATTCTAGTGCATCAATCTTGTTAACACGGTGTATCTGATCAAGTAAGTTTTAAATGAGAGCTGTTTCCTGAAACGGTCTGTTAAATGTTTAATTGGTTAACTGATGTACGTGATTATTTATTGGAGATTCTCAGTTAATGTCTTTGAGAGACTGAGCCCTGGGTGCTCTATGGGTTGCTTGTGATGAGGAGGTCGCAGTCCATAGGGTGAGCTCCCATGTCACTGCTGTTTGTGATTGTATTGCGTGTAAATGTAGGCCCATACATTTTACTGGATCAGCAGAATTGTCTGTTTGGTTAAAGTCGGAGCATGGTCGCTGAGATTCAGTTGGTCGAAATCTAATGAAACTCGTTTTTGTTTTGATACACACTGCATCAACAATACCTGTTACTTTTTAGTAACACAATGCTGTCAACTTATTTTCTGTGAGTTGTGTAGGCCTATATACCGCTTCTGCATTACACTGATGGAGCACTTGGGAAGGCTTCCAAAAAGTAAGTGTTGTATATCTGTTTAGGTGAACGTGCCAAAAACCCGCAGGACCTACTGCAGGAAGTGCAAGAAGCACCAGCCCCACAAAGTTACCCAGTACAAGAAGGGGAAGGACTCTCTGTACGCCCAGGGTAAGTGTCCATGCTGCTTCTACCAAAGAAAGGTGGAATTTTTTTTTGGGGGGGGGGCGGGGGGGGGGCTTATCAGTGGCTGTAAACCAGTGGTGCACAACTCAGGTCATGGAGGGCTGGTGTCCCATCTGGTTTTTCTTTTAACATACCCTAAATTAGTTAGACTAATTAAGCTTCTAATAAGGTCCAGTAAAGTACTTTAGGGTGCAGCTGGAATAAAAACCTGCAGGACAGAGTTGTGCACCACTGCTGTAAACCCTCTGACTTTTAAGGCTTGACATTTCTGCAGAACTGCCTCTGACCGGAGTGCAGTGCCACTTTAAATGCCTCAACCACGCTGGTTAGAGTTGAGTTGTTTGATGTTGCAAGCCAGCTTAGATTCAGCTTTACTAGGTCAGAAAAAATATCCCTTTGTGTTCCTTCTAATTTGCCTTTTGGAAAATGAGTTAGCTGCACTAAGTTGAATCTGTCAAGAGAGAAATCCACAACATTCATAGATAAATATTCTGAAGCTATCATTTTAAACTCTGTTTTGTTTTGCCCCCTCCAGGTAAGAGACGTTATGACAGGAAGCAGAGCGGTTATGGTGGCCAGACGAAGCCAATCTTCCGTAAAAAGGTGTGTAGGAGCTGCCTGGTCGTGGAATTGAACAGTAGTTTTTGTTTCGATAACTTAATTGAATACGTTTGGCAATCCTGAATTTAAAATTTGCTCCTGCATGACAAGCAGATCAGTTTAACAAAACATCAGTTGTTGTTATACATCTGTCACCCCTATATTTTCAAAGATTTCTGCTGTTGCAACTGGAGACCACTTAAAAGCAGTGCATCTAGTTTGAACTCCTTTGATGTACTGTAGTATATTTCCAAATCTTTCCAAGATAGTCACATACACCAGCCATGCACCACCATTGCTTTAGATTAGTAGGTGGGGTGGGAATACATTGCAAGCAGGCTAGTATGTCTTTTACATTTGAGCAGTGGTTTTTTTGGTATTCAGAATAGATGGATTAATGATGACTACGATATTGGGAGGCATGTAGCCTCTTTTTTGGGGAGAAATGTCTGAACTCCTTTATCCCTCTCCCTGTAGGCTAAGACCACAAAAAAGATTGTGCTAAGGTTGGAGTGTGTGGAGCCCAACTGCAGGTCCAAGAGAATGCTGGCTATCAAGAGATGCAAGCACTTTGAACTGGGAGGAGACAAAAAGAGAAAGGTATGGCAGGAAATCATACTGTTTTGGAAATGCAAATAGATTGACATGTTTGGGGATGAAGGCTTTTAGAAAAAACTGCTTCTGTATGCCATAGCCATCAAGCCTTTTGGGTGCATCTCTGAAAACCAATTGCATTGTTTTTGGGCTGCTTTGCTTTGTAGGTTTAATTTAGTAATCGCTAGCCTTTAATACCATCGCTTTGATTGTGACCAGACCTTTTTATAGTGTGGAATGTATACTAAATTCAAATTGGAAAGTGTAATACTCTTGCTGCATAATTGCAGGTGGAGAATAACTAATAGATTATTTGCAGTTGTGAATGATTTATTGAAATCTGCTATGCATGGTGGTGGGGGGTAAATGTAGGCACTTCCACTGTTGGTGTTTTGGATAGTATACATGGCTAAATGTGCCTTCATAATTCAATTGTGCAGTTCCTTGCTTTAATTCAAATGGCACCAGCTAATCTTGGGACCACCTTTTACTTTGATTTAGGTCATTTCAGGTAAAATGGTCAGGTTTGTAGACTTTTCTGGACTGTAGTAAACCCTGACACGATTTTAAATTTCCCAATGTGTTTCTTGATGCTATTTCTCCTCCTCTTTTACAGGGCCAGGTCATCCAGTTCTAAGCTGCATCTTGTGTTTTTGAAATTCCATCTTGTCAATAAACAATTGATATGTATCAAAACTGTTGTGCTTTTGTCCAAATCACAAATACATGTGATTAACCTGTATTTACAAATTTATTTTACACCCAAGCAAAGTATCTCTGGCATGGCTATAGAGGAACCCACAACCTGAACTATTGCTGTTCCATTGCTACCCCTGATGACTATATTGCCTTGTATTCTTGTAATAAGAGTTTCTGGGGGGGGCGGGGCATCACAGATGCTTCCCAACGTGCTCTTTGCATACAAGTTCATAGGTTGTGTAGGGTGTCTTTATTGAAGACCTCTTACACACTTTGGAGAAATAACTGAAGCTGGGAATGAAATGTGCACAGAACACCATGCACTGTAGTCAATAAGTGATTGGTTTATATCTTGTATATGATTTTAGAGTAGTTAGCACTATCAATTACCCAGATATGCATCCATTGCGTTTTACTGCCCTTGTATTAAATAAAATCGATCACCATTTTTTTTTTTTTTTTTTTTAATAAATGAATGAATTTCCTGTTGCATGTGATTTAGGACTGTCACCAGTTTTCTGATAAAGCCCGTTGCACCCTTTTTCTTTTTTTTTCCCCTCAAATCTTTAGTTTTTGTGTGTTTTCATTTTCAAGTTAAATGTGACATTCGCACCTTATCGAGCACTGTTTTACAATTTTGAATACTGACTTTGGATACTGTTCACTCTGGAAACTGGTGTGTTTTTATTTGCTAAACTGCATTGCCTTTTACAATTTATGCAGTTCTGTGCATTGGTAACATTGATTTCATTTTGCTGAATTTTACATACTGGATTTAGGTGTATACTGTATACAACCTACTTGGCCACAGTTGTCTTTTGGCAAGTGGTATTTTCAGAATATCAACATTTTGAATTAAAATGTTGGTTACATATAGTACTGTACCAACTACAGTACATCTAAATGGAGTCCAACCTCTTAACAGTCCTTTCAGCAATGTATTTTTGACATTTGTATTTTTTTTTTTTTTTTTCTGAAAAAACGGACAAGGGTTGGAATGCATCAGACTCGTTTAACTGTCTCTGAAGTCAACATTTTCAGGTTGGATATGCAAGTGATTGAATGCCACATATCTGAAAGAAGAACAGTACTCCCAATTCGTTAGGTGTCTATACTGTATAGGACCTGTCTGGAAGGAATGCATTGAAAGGTTAACATAAACATAGTTTACAAGATGAATTACTGTTGCCACCAATTCCTAAGGCCGGGCATTACAATGTGGTGACAGGAGTACTATCAAGTGGGTTCTGTTGTACAGTCTTAAATCAATGCTTTTTATTTAGTGGAGTAACACCCAAACTTGAACAACAATTTACAGTAAAGTGCATTCAAGATTTTACAATAGTTTCTGTTTTCCTGTATTTTTCTAAAGGCAGCACCTGATTAAAGACTAAACAATTTCCTTCATTGACATAAAAACCTAGAAAATACAAGCAAATCAAAAACATTTTGTCTGAACATTCCTACAGTATTACTCAATTAACTTGCAGGTAGGTTTAAGGTAAATTCAAGTTGTTTTTTTAAACACAATAGGTGTGTCTGAGACCCAGTGCAGGTGTCTATATTGAATCAATGCAGTTAAGCAAATCAGTAGCCGCTTCATATAAAACAGAAGTCTTTATACAGACCTCTGCTACTAAGACAACAGAAAGGGATTTTTTTTTTTTAAAGTATTGTTGGCCTGCTAAAGCCACTGTCTGAGTTTTAAGCATTTTCCAACTGTTTCAGGACACAGTTTTAATAATTGAAATTTAATTTTGCTTGTGAAGCAGCAATGTAACAGCCAGTGAAATGCTTTTGTAAGTTACATGTATTATTAGAGACATGTTCACAAAACAGCCTGATAAGATACAATCTGGTATTAAAAAAAAAAAAAAAAAGCGCTCACAAACTTGGTAAATATTTAATGTCTGAGAATGTTTTGTAAATATATATCAACATAGAGGCATCTGCATTAGCATTTATAATCCATACTAAAATCAAAAGAATAAACAAGTGCTTTGGTTTTTGGAATAATGTGTTTCAGCTAAACTGACATGTTTGTATCGAATCTCAAGATTTTAGGTTCTATTTGAATTCCAGCCATCAACATGTACTAGCAGGCCTATATTAAAATAGAGAGTTGGGAGTCTCCTGCTTATTGTTCATGTTTCAGTTCCAGTTCCATTTTTTTCCAGCAGCCAGACTTGTTCAATGTCAGAGTGAACAGGATTGTCACAGATGGGTTGATTTGGAGCTGTAGGGCTGAGATGAGGTTCAGGACTCCCAGATCCTGCTAACTGGGGAGGATTTGGGTAACTGCATGCTGGGTGGCAGGCCTTCCAGGAAGGAAAAGCAGCCAGCGAGAGAGGGAACTGGCCTGGGCCACCTCCTGTCTGTTGAGCACCGCGAATGGGTAGCGGCCTCCTGACTGGCCGCTCCCACACGTTAAAGCTGTTGAGCTGTAAATGAAGCAGAACACAATGAATTAACCTTGTTCACAGCCCTGCTGGGATTGCCCGCTCCACCCCACCAGGCTGCAGCATAAGACACACTTTAGTTGTTAACAGGAATAGATTTGCTTTCCCAATTCATGCCAACACCTAAACCTTACCGTGGGCCTCTTATTAAAAGAGAGCAACAAAGCAGCAAAAGTATACGTGGAATTTCCAACATTTGAAGTTTTGTAACAATTCGTTTTTTTTCCCTGCAAAGTCCGATAACTCGTAAATGTTCCACAAATCTGAATAAAATAGCTTTACATTTAATGGGAGAATAAATCAAGTCAACTGTGACGTATGCCTGCGTGATACCGGCAAATCCTCACAGACATTTTCAGTTTCTTTATTAGCATAGAACACCAGCTGTGCATTTCATTGTTGCAGATATTAAACTAAACCACCTACCCTGCCGATGTGGTAGCCCTGTCTGCCCAGGGGATCCTGGTTGAGGGCAACGAGGTGCTTGTTCTGCAGCCCCCCCCCCCCCCCCCCCCCCATCATTGTATTACAAGCCAGTGTACACCAGAAAGTCAGCGTTTGAAACCAACTTATAGCATTGTTACAGAGAAACCAGTGCAGTAAGAGATGTAAGCATCTGCATATGGCAGCATATTTAATATATTATCACGTAGTGTCCGTACTATTCAACCTACAAGATGAAATTCCCATGTTCCAAATGTTGGAAAATGATACATATCTCACACATACAATACCCTCTGTTGGATTTCTGAACGAATTCAAGCTTCATAATGCATACTAAAATATCAGTTATTTACATCAGAATAGCCATTTACTGATAATGGCTATTTGTGTAAACAAACATCATCTGCAACAGCAAACCAACAACAAACGACAGTAAATCTGCCGAATCGTGCCTAAATTCTGCATACCATATCCGGGTCATTCCACCCTCCCGGTCCTGCCACTGGCACAATCATATTCTGGTGGATCCCAGTCCAGTCAAGAATGCTTTTCACACTGCCAGGAATCATACACGTCGCCATAGCTTTGCCAGTGGTTGCAGTACTGACGGGTATCGGTATAGTTTGGCTAGAAACAAACCACAGTTTTAAATTCACGAATATATCAATGGCTTTTTTTTTATATACACTAGAACACGTTATATGATGGTTAACACATATTGTAAGTAATGATCTACCGGTATTTTATTATGACTTGCTATGGACTATCAAAAAGCTAAATTACAATTGAATAACTTTGACTAATAGAATTCAACATGTTCAAGTCTATGTATAAAATGTGCGTGTATTCCATACCTGCTGAAAAGGCCACAGGTATAGAGGCCATTCAAGAGTACAGAATATTCCTTCCAGTCTCATTCAGTGCCCTTGACATATTTTTATATCCTGGGCGAAAAACAAAATACAATGAAGAACTGTGAATCTGCTTGACTACATTTAAAACAGAGCACTCTGTTTCAACGTGAAACGTCTGATCTTACACTGCTTTCTAAATTGTTCGAGAATTGTTTACCGTGCCAAATCTTACACGCTGCAGTTATCCTGCCCTATAGGCATTAAATAATGCTTTTGAAAATATAGAAAACTAGACTTATGAACCTACGACTGTACTCCAAAACTAAACGGTACTAGAATCTTGAAACTCACATACATTTCAACTACAGTACAAAACAACCTAAAATCTGTTGCAGTGGAAATTAGGCTTAACTCAAGCAATCAAAGCAAGAGGATTATCGTCATGCCTCTGTCCCAATACTCGACACAAAAAGAAACCCCTCACCTTCCACCAGTATGTCCAACGTGCCAACATTACATCCGTCAAATTTCAGCAGGTCCACCCCCCATTGCGCAAAGGTCTCTGCGTCCAAGTCATAGAATCCGTAACTCACAGGCTATCCAGCACAGGTCAAATTGCCAACGTCCTGGTATATCCCAGTTTCAGTCCTTTAGAGTGAACCTGAATACAGACACGGATGCAACCGTAGAATTATTTTATTAGTGGTGTAAGATCAGCAGACATACGTTTTAACAAATGCCTTCATTAGAGACTGAATATGGATTTATAGTTTGGTGAAAAAAAAATACAAATAATGCCTTTATGGATTACCAAATTAACATACATTGTTCATAAATGATGCTGTAGTTATTTGATTATCTATAATAAACCCTGCATTTCTCAAGTTATGAATCCTGTTTACCCTGAAGATACTGTAGGAGGCACACCACACTCATTTTTCAAGCGTAATTGCAGTCCCACTTCTCTCCAGCAGATGGGGCCTTTGTTACACATCTTGGGGGATTATTTAGAATGATGCAGTACTTTGTTTTTATAATGCTGTCATTTCAAATGATATACCCCCTAGTTCATGTACATTTGCAACTATTATTACTGTAAAATTTGACAACAATTCTAACACATTTTGTAAGAACTGTACCAATAGTGTTTAAAAAAAACCACAAGAAACAGACTTCATTTAACTTGGTCATTGCAGAAACGTCAAAAAGGTTGTACAATCCTGTAAAGTGATTTTACTGGAATCATAATGGGGCAAAACAAAAGAATGGATGGACTTAAGACCAAAAATGTCAGAATTAGTTTTGAAAACAGAGCTATGTTCATGAAACTATATGCGAGCGTGATGTGCACTTTATCAACTTTTTCAAGCAGATCCAAACATTTTAGCAACTTACTGCACGTTAGTAACTTGCCAAGAAAGTTGTTAATTACAACAAGTTGCTAATTGTAACAAGTATGCATAGCTTTTGTTTCTACTGGAACATTTTGAATAAGAGAATTCTGACCACTTAAACAAGTGTGACCTGTGAACCTCCTCGTGGTGTTAATATGAGCCTGGCTTACATAGTCAGCGAGTTTCTTGATTCCGCTGGGGAAATATGTTGGGACAGGCTATAGCCGATCCTGGGCGAGCCAGCAGTCATCGATGCACACATACTCATAGCCAGCCTCCTTCCAGCCCTCCTGCACCATAATATCAGCCATCTGCATGTAGAGCTGCTCGCTGTTTAAACAGATCTAGGATCAAATCGGAAGAGGACATTTCCACTGCTGCATCTTCCCTTGGCAGTATTTGTTTGTTTATTGCAAGGCTATGATCAGCATTAATAGTTAGTGCCATTGGATGGACTGCGATGTTAACAAGGGTAAAAGAGCTTATTGCGGCCTTGTACTGAGAGTTCTGGCAATGTGGCGTGACCGATTTAAGAGCCGAGTAGAGAGATGCGAGGAGGACTTTGTTTCATTTAAGGGTGTGAAGGCAAGTGGAACCTAATGGTTTCAGCTCAGGATCAGATGACACAGGGATTAGAACTGATGCACTGAAAGGTACTGGAATGTCACCTTGTGTTTAGAACCGAGGTTCTGGTGGGTAGTGTGGTTTAGCATTAAGAATTGAAGGGCCTGAAAGCACAACTGGGAAGCTGTGGGACTAATTGGTTGCCAATGAAAGCTGGCTGTTATGACCCCCATTTGTGGTGCACAAGTCCTTTGAGCCAAGGGATAGGGATGAACTATGTTGTTAGTTACAGCAAAGCAAGTGGACTCTACCTCAGGTGTCTCCACAGATCAATTACAAAGGATCGCTCCTCATTTACTGTATAATTGCAACACTCATACATCTAAAATTACTATAGCAGTCATTTAATAGAGTGGACCATGTGTACAGAATAATAAATAATAAAAAAAAAAGTTAAATCTAGCATCTGCTTTATAGATCCTGTTTCTTACAGAGAGTTCTTATACTTCAAGCTACAGTATAGCAGATGATTGCCAGGTAAATGCCCTTGCCCATCTAAGCCAGGGAGAAAAACAAGTCAAGGTAAAATATTGCATTAACTGATGGGAATTTAGTTTGAGAAAATTGTTATAGTAAGCTTTCAGATATCAAAAACTAATTTGGTAAGTAATAAATCAATCAGCAACATAACATAATACAACGTATTGACTGATTGATACCATGGATATATTACAAAAAACAAACAAAACAAAACAGAAATGCAGGGTACACCTTACCTTATACAATTGTGGGGATTGCTCACACAGACAACATTACACATAAACCTTTCCTAATGTAACCAGCCCATGGTTGGGGTCTGTGCAAGGCCATTGTCTAGTAAGTGGACAGGACAGATCAATGCACAAATTGTTATTACTAGACTAACCCCAGGTTTAGCCATTGTAGTGCATAAACTACCGGCGCCTTCAGTACAATCAACCTGACGAAACTGAGTTACTTTGTGATAGTTTTGCATTCCTTTATTTCCTGTTGTTAGTTAAGGACAGTACAATGAGCCATTCAGACGGGGGACTGGCGAGAAACAGCCAGTGACTGTAGGGGGCGGGACTATACTGTGTTATTCTTTGGTCACACTATACGGCTGTGGATTCTCTTTCTGGGCTCTGTTCCTTGCAGCTGGCTAACTGAGTTAGCCGGATAACTCTCAGGATAACTCCGACAGAAGTCTGTCTTTTTCCGTTCCTCGAAGCAAGTTTAAAGTCTAGCCGACTAAATTACCATAGCAACACACCCTTACGCTGTAACCTGCTCCAGCGCAGGCTAATTTAAAATTAGGCGGTCCCGTGTATAAAAACTCGTACTTCTACCCAATGAAAGCACTTGACACACTCCTCTAAAATGGCAACGTCCTCCCTTAGGTATCCCATAGATCAATTTTAATAATAAATCTACTTGAGCCTTACATTGCACATACCACCCGTCTCAGCCCTGCGTTGACAGTAACACAGACTACATGCGTAGGGCTGCGCTTTTTTTCGCTAGTGGCGCATTCCTATACTCAGTTGGCGATTCTGCTTGCCGTGCAGTCCGAAGGGTCTACCTCCCCCTAGAGAGATTTCTTAATGTGTTCATCACATTTCCGGGACATACAAGGGGAGACGCTGTCAAAGAGGTCTTCTATGCAGTCGCAGGTAATCTACTAGGTTATATGCAATTTAATGAATTGGTAATCCCATCGTTATCGTGTATTAAGTAGGCTACATTATGCAGAGTTCCCCAACGTCACTGGTGCTGTGGACTGTAGTCAGATCCCCATCAAGGCAACCTCAGGACTAAATGAGGCGGAGTTTGTGAACAAGAAATCCTTTCACAGCATTAATGAATTCATCCGTGAAGAGCACCCTTCTCCAGCGTGCCAGTGGCCATCGAAGGTGAGCATTTGCCCACAGAAGTTGGTTACGACGCTGAACTGCAGTCTGGTCAAGACCCTGGTGAGGACGACGAGCATGCAGATGAGCTTCCCTGAGACGGTTTCTGACAGTTTGTGCTGAAATTCGTCGGTTGTCCAAACCCACAGTTTCATCAGCTGTCCGAGTGGCTGGTCTCAGACGATCCCGGAGGTGAAGAAGCCGGATGTGGAGGTCCTGGGCTGGCGTGGTTACACGTGGTCTGCGGTTATGAGGCTGGTTGAACATACTGCCAAATTCTCTAAAACGACATTGGAGGCGGCTTATGGTAGAGAAATGAACATTCATTTCTTTGGCAAGAGCTCTGGTTGACATTCCTGCTGTCAGCATACCAATTGCACGCTACCTTAAAACTTGAGACATCTGTAGCATTGTGTTGTGTGACAAAACTGTACATTTTAGAGTAGCCTTTTATTGTCCCCAGCACAAGGTGCACCTGTGTAATGATCATGCTGTTTAATCAGCTTCTTGATATGCCACACCTGTCAGGTGGATGGATTATCTTGGCAAAGGAGAAATGTTCACTAACAGGGATGTGAACAAATTTGTGCACAAAATTTGAGAGAAATAAGCTTTTTGTGCATATGGAAAATTTCTGGGATCTTTTATTTCAGCTCATGAAACATGGTACCAACACTTTACATGTTGCATTAATATTTTTGTTCAGTGTAAAAAAAAAAAAAAAAAAACTTTTTTAGCTTATCTGCAATTTTTTTCCATGCTTCCTCTCTGGACCTGGCAGCAGCAGTTTTGCATTTAGTTGTGATAATGCTTTTATATTCCTCAAAACTTTCCATTATAAGCTCTTGCTCAGTCAGGCTGAAAAAAGTTGCTCTCTCTTTCAACGCCATCTTTCATGAAGATCATTGTTTCAGTGGTCTGTGATTCTCCCTTTGAGGAGCACGAGCATGAGCAATTACTTGGATTTCTTAAATCGGAATCGAGTTAGCGAGACACTTTTAGCCTGTTTTTGCCGTTGAGGAAGGAAGATAGCCTGACTTCAATTATCAGGTTAATCGAATCTGGCTAACCTCGCCTGAATTAGTTAAACCAGCTACGAGGAACAGGGCCCTGGTCTTGTGTTTGCAAAGTTCCTTATCTTGCTTGACTTTCAGAAAGTCTTTATAATGTCTCCCTATACATTATTATTATTATTATTATTATTATTATTATTATTATTATTATTATTATTATTATTATTATTATTATTATCACTAAAGCTACTTTCACACTAAATATCATGGTGTCACTGAATAAAAAGTCACCTCCTCTTTAAAAATATGCAGGAGATTTTATTGGATAGTGTCCATCATCTCACCCACACAGGTGTAAAATTGCATCAAACAACAGGTGTTTACTAATTAATAAATGCCAAATTACTACTGTAGGGTGGCCCTTCTACCCCAGAATAGATCATTCTTCCCTCTTTATATATATGAAAAAATATTTAAATCAAATGTTAGGTGAGATGTCTGTCTGGCTTGTTTATCTATTGGGGGATATCAATTCTCTTAGAGGTCTGAGTGAGGTAATACAAACAACAAACACCCAGCCTCCAGTTCTGCATTTCTGCATTTGTCTCAAAAGAATAAATAGAATAGGAAACTGCTGATCTGATTATAAAGATGTAGCGCATCGTAGATGTAAATGATCTAGCTGCAGTCAGGGCATGTGGCCCACCGAAGTGATAAGATACCAGGAAGAAGGAAGAAACAATTTGATTTATCCTGTTCAAGAGCGTTATCCTAAATTCTGACTTTTAAAAGCAGCATTTTGTCAAAAAAAGAAAAGGAGGACATGTGATAAAACTGCTAATGCTAATAAGAGGTGAGCAAATGGGTTTTAAAACCCTGTTTGGCACTCCTTTAAGGGAGAACATTAATAAGTGGGCAACGTGACCTTTCTCAAATGTCAAGGGTACACCTTTCAACATAAACATTATCAAAGACTCCAGTAAGGGATATACCTAAAGGGGACAATTTGTCATTCACTCCACTTAATATCAGGGCTGGAGCAAAGGCCCCAAAGCTCTAAATGTCAGATTTCAATTTTTCTCACCCCCTGATGGATGGGCCAATCGGCCTACTGAGCTTCAAACCTAGTTTCTGCTCAACAAAAAGACCTCAACTGTAACTTTGACAGATTCTTCAGTCTTCAGACTGAAGCGGTGCCTGACCAGGCTAGTTGCTTGGTAGCAATTCGTGACAGATGCATCACCAGAGTTGCATGTTGGACTCTGTTGTTGGTGGAACTTAACAAAAATCCACTCTGATGCACGTTCAGCCTGTGTCAAGCAGGTGTAGGAATTGTCAAAATAAAACATTCAAACAAAACCACGTGAGTGTATGAAACTGAGCATTTACTGCACAAGTCTACTGTTTGCTCCAAACCCTTAAAAGGTGTATAATTTGGCAGCGGGAACAAAAACAGATTCTATTGGTCAGCCATAATATGCGGCAAAAGACCTTTGTGATGGGATTCATTTATATATATCAGCCTGGTCCTTGATGGGTTAATTAATTTTTGTCATTAATTTATACAAATATGGGCTCTTCTAAACACTGTGACATTTGTACACCGGTCCTTGAACAGAGACAGAAACTTGTAATAGGATTGTTGGTAATGTATGTAAATGTATATATGTATATATTTTTTTAATTGTCTGCTTAGAGACAATAGGGATCTGTAGTTTCTTATTTATGTCTTGTTTAATTAGGGGCACATCTTGCTTCACTGGCGTAATTGGGCACTTTCCTTAACCAGACATTTTGTTTAAAATCAAGTTCCACTTAAAAGGCTTTTCTTTTACCCTGCAACAAACCAACCTGGGGACTTGCCAGTACATTTTTCCAGTGACTGTACCTTTCACTTTACAAAGAAAGGGGACTGAATCCCAGCTTTGGTGATTGGTATGATCTGTGCTGACCTGCTTGCAGCTGTAACTCAGCTCTGATACGACCATGTGATTTGGACTGGATAACTACACACACTCTTGATTGGTGGAGAAAAGTTAAATAGTTTAGCCACTGCCTTCTTGCAGTCATAGATAGTTTTGAAAGTCATTTACAAACTTAAAACACAAGCAGAAAGAAAGCAAATGACATGCATCCCAACTTTTGGATGCCCATGTGCAGAGCAAAGCTCTGCCCTTTTTAAATTGGCAGAGATGGGGTTAATTTCCCCTACCTGCCTGGGTTTATTATGTTCAGGTGGTTGGGGTTGATTAGGTTAATTAACAATCAATCAGCTCCCAGCCACATGACATAAAAGTAGGCCTCTGCTTCTCATTTAGGGAGAGGGAGTTGAGGAAGCAGGCTGGTGTTTGTGATTTTTGATAAACCCAGTGAAGGCATTGCCCAGCCTGGAAACCTTATTTTTGTAAGTTTTGTTTTGTTATCCTTCTCTTTGTGTTTAAATATACTTTTATTATAAATAAACACAAAAATAAAGTGCACAAGGGCAAAATAAAGATATTTAAACACAAATAGAAAGATAACAAAACTTACAAAAATAAGGTTTCCAGGCTGGGCAACGCCTTCAATGGATTTAACAAAATTCAAAAATCACAAAACAAACACCAACCTGCTTCCTCAACTCCCTCTCCCTAAATGAGAAGCAGAGGCCTCCTTTTATGTCAGGTGGCTGGGCGCTGATTGATCGTTAATTAACCTAATCAACCCCAGCCACCTGAACATAAGAAACCCAGGCAGATAAGGGAAATTAACCCCATCCCTGCCAATTTATAAAGGGCAGGGCTTTGCTCTGCCACAGCCCATATGAAAAATCACAGCAAGAGTGAAGGTGTGCAGCATATCCGGTTGCAGTTGCAAATATTTACCATGCTTGCTTGTCTCGTTAGAGATATCTGCATGTTCTGTTTCCTGTGCCACTGAGCTCTCACATTGAGTGCAAAACAACCTTGCAGGGCGAAAGAAAGGTGTCAGCGACACAATAGGCTGTTATACAATATGGGAATCAGACAGTACTTTCACATCTCGAATCTACATTGGCTCTGAAACAGAGTTCAAACCGAGTTGTTTAACACCCCTCTCTCACTTTCGTCTGGTTTCAGTCAGGGGTACTGATTATGCTCATATTTAGAGGCAAACTCTCCATCGCACTATCTTGAGAAGCAAGTGGCTCTTACTGTACTCATGACAGTGAGCATGCATACATACGTTTAAACAGAATGAAACTACAAGGTCCATACCAAATTACATTTTGATGTGAATTGAAGATAATTGTTGGACACTGCAGTTTCAGATCGCCAATAAAATTGCCATATTGCAGTATTTTTTTTCCTAATTGAATTCACTTTCACAGTGATTAAATGGCTACCATTTTTCATACGAACACTCTCACGAGGTAACATAATTACCAATAAATACCAGCATCCTCATATTTCCAGCGCTGTCAACTTTGCAACTGTTTAAGCTCTACATTCTCCTTTCTCAGCTCCCCAGTGCTGTTGCCATACTCTCCCACCCCCCTCACTGCCATAATAATCACTCAACTACATAAGATTCTCGGCCCCTGAAAAATAAGGAAAGTAAAAATATCCACTAGCACCTGACCTTTCAAAGCAAAACCTAGAACTTCAGAAAATATATATAATATATATATTATATATATAATATATATATATATATATATATATACACACACACACACACACACACATACACTGTAACAAGCAACTGAGGAGAAAAGAGAAATAGAGAAATTATGTCTTTAATTATAATTTTATGTCTGGTCTGCAGCAAAAATAATGTCCACTATAGGTTTTGGCCCTGATTACACATAAATATTGTTAATAATTATGATAATGTGACTGCTCCAATAAGAAGCTACCAGACCCCTGTATGTGTGCTTCAATATATTGTGAAAGAAATCAATATTAATAGCGTGATCAATACTGCATTCATTTTGTACTCCTTTAAAAAGGCATGTAGAAAAAATGACCTTCAGTTACGATTATTACAGTGCTGCCTTGTTGCCATTTCGAATCTAACCTTTTAAAGGGGCATTAATGATCTTTTTTTCTCTTTCAATATGATGTTATTGCTTATTTCAGTAATGTGGGCTGTAAAACATGTATGGCAAAATCAATGGATCGCAAGATCAGCAGTAATTTTAAACAGATACATACCACACACACTTGAGTAGACTAGCAGAAGCACCTGGGAATTGGTTTTCATAAAAAAAAAAAAAAAATTAAAAAGTAATGAAATAAACAAATAAGTTCTGCCTTTTAATTCTATGCATGTGAACATATGATAATAATACATACTTACATATACAAAATTACCATACAATGTTGAGTTTGTCTTTTTCCACTAGATTGTGTCTTAAGCTTGTTACAGATTTCTCTTGGGGCTGTGATAAGTTCATGCAATTACAAGAGCAAATCTGAAAAGCAATATTAATTTGGTTCACAGCAATGCACTTTCCAATGCTTTATAGATATAGCCCAGTAAGGTCCTTTTCTGGCTGGCCACAGCAAGGCTAATGTGAAGGCATGGCTTCTGACTTCCATCTAGCTGGCCTTCATTTGATATTGTTGAGGGGTTTGGGATTCAAGAAGCACAACTGGCGCTTCGCAGGGAATTCTTACATACAGGATTGCTTGCCCTGCAGCGTGCCTGACCATAGCTACAGTTTCATTGCCTCACCTTTCTTGATCACTGCATTCTCAAACACCAGGTTTAGATTATTCTCAGCAGCACACAGAACAATAGAAACGGGAGTTGCATGTCAAGTGTACCAACACACAGTAACCAAGTAGCAAAGGAGTGTCTACCCCCATCACTGTCTGTCTAGCCGATATAAATGTGTATACAACCTGTGTACCTAAATACTGAGAACAGACGCACTGTAGTACTTGTCCGGTTTCAAAGCGATTGTACCAATCATACAATTAGATCAAGGGCTGGAAATAATGCTGCAAAAGCAGGCAGGCAGGCTGGGGGAAATTTTGAGCACCTATTGCTTTCTTCACCTCGGGGTACAATTGCACTGAATTACGTTACTGTGCAGCATAAATGACCTGTGAACTGATTTAGAGTGTGATGCACTGTAAAATGAAAAGGAGGAAGCACAATCGCACTGAGGAGACCAGACAGACTTTTGACTACAGAACATGGAATGCCTGCTGGCCTGTTTAAAAGACTAGAATCTCCATTCTAGAATTCTTGATACTGAATGTCAGGGAACAATGGAGAGATTGACCTTTGACAGCCCTTGTGTCCTATTTAATTTATAATTAGTCATAAACTTTTTCAAGATTTGAAAATATTAATATTTTAGGAGGAAGAAAATACAAGAAAATGCTACAAAAATGAAGAGGGGCTTTGAGGGATAAATGCATTTAATAGAGAAACTGGATTAAACTCCTTATAACAAATAAAGTAAACCCTGCTGTCCATAAGGCTGCAGTTCAATGTCATTTAAACCACAAGAGCTCTGTCACCAAACCCCCTTATTATGTACCCCTTATAGCAAATTAAAATTGCTAAAAATTTTGAACAAGCACTGCTCCACTCCCGGCTCCATCAATGTGTTGCCTAGACTACCAGGACAATATGGTGCGATCGCTAGTTCAGCATTCTTTATGGTTGGGTATTTCTGTTTCAAGTTGGTCAGAGCTGGTTGTGTAGTCATACTGGTCATACTGGTTCAAGAGATTTCTGTTTTTTGACACTTAGATGACTTTTGTGTACAGTGCATTGGCCTTTAATCTGAAGTCAATGTAGCTGCTAGCTTGGTTTTTATAAAGCAGCTAAGATAGCCTTTCATAACAGAGGAAAGATTAGGTGTGTATTATAAGACACATGTTTTAAAAGTGGTACTGCCCTAGAAAATACAGAGGACACAGTCTTTTACCGGGCAGACACAGAAAAATGGACTGTTCTTTCAGAAACAGGTCAGTTGACAAATATATGTGACATCCTAAAAACTATGTACCGACTCAATGGCCCAAATGAACAACAGGACAAAAAAAAAGTCTCTGTAAGCTGCCAGCCTTGAATTTTTTAACATTCGAGTGGCATTCTTTTATTTTGTTGTAGCTGAAATTTCCATCTTCTGAGAGGAGCCGGTAAAACCCATTACCTCGGTAACACTTGAGCACCAAGCGAGAGAGGATGGGAGTCTTTCGGAGAAGATGAGATTGGATTAGAATTAGTTTGGAACCTGTTTAAAAAAAAAAAAAAAATCAATTTGCCTCAAGTGGAAGAAACTGTTCCAGCAGAGTTCTCAGGCCTTGTAAGAGAGTAGGAGTAATTTTCACAGCAAACAAAAAAATGAATTTAGCAAAGGTAATCTGTGGCCTCCTGGGATAGCGCTAACTGTGTGCTAACAGGTCGATTTACCTAATTGCCATTCCAGGCTATTTTTTGCTGAAAAGTTAATCTGGAATTGTTTTTTTTGCAAAGTACATATTAAGGGTGCGCATCATGACCTTCAGCATTAAGGGAAACATTGAAGTTCTCTTTAAAAATTATAGCTCAATTAAATAATGTAAACCTGCTGTGCAAACATTGTCAGTTTGGTTACTCCAATGTGCAGGTGACTTAACCCCTCTTAATCCTGTAGCTTGCTGATTTTTGCTACAACCGTATTCTATTGTCAAAGTAAAACTCCCATTATAACCAGATCTAAACAATAAAACCTTAAAGAGGATGTGATTTTAGCCACAACAATCAATTCTAATATATAGTCAGCTCATGTTTCTAAATATACAAAGAAAAAAAACATAATTATTCTTCGTTTAATGACGAATTACTTATGAGTGAAGTACATAAACAGTTTCATTATTATAGGAGGCTGTGTGGTTAAAGAAATGGGTTTGTAATCAACAGGTCCCTGGTTCAAATCCCAGCTCAGCCGCTGACTCATTGTGTGATCCTGAGTAAGTCACTTAACCTCCTTGTGTTCCTTCTTTTGGAAATGTTGTTGTAAGTGACTCTGCAGCTGATGCATAGTTCACAGACCCTAGTCTCGAATCACTATGAAAGGCGCTATTTAAAAATAAAGATTATATATATATATATATATATATATATAGTGCAAATAGTGAAGCTACACAGCTTTCACTATAGCTGTCTGCGCCTGACATATCACATTCATCTGCGACAGGAGTATGAACCAGCATTTAAAACCTTTAATAAGCATTCCAACCCACAACACCTCCTGTTAATGAAGCAGCCGTTGTCAGACTATCACAGTAATGACTGTTTATTGCTTCCAGCCTTTTCTCTTCTTCTCTGCAGCTTTGGGGAGCAATTAGAGCAACTTCATCATATTTATTTACTATGTGCCTTTGATGCCATTCTCTTGTACCTGCAGCAGCTCCCCCCCCCCCCCCCCCCCCCAAATACACAGATACTTATATCAGTCAAGCTGACAGGCTCATCTTCTGGGTGGGGGTCTTCTTTGTGTATATGAGATGAAGACTTCAGTCTGCTGGAGGCTTTCTCCCAGCGTCGATGAGGTAAAGCTCCCAGTGGCTGAGGCAGCCATTCTGAGGATATTGTATTGACTGGAGTGACCCTGTCGGTATTGTGGTGGATCAGAGATGGATTAACTTTCTACTGTTATTTCTTTTTTTAAAGCACTTTTTTCTTACCTTTTCTTTCTCAGTCAAGTCCCTTTTCTACACAGTGTGCTAGCTTGAGCGATACTTACAGGAAGTGATGTGGAACATGTTCCCTCACTCTAACTTGCACTTACACCGATAACAGTTGCCAACACGCTTTGTTGCCAAGGGAGCAGTTACTAGAGCTGGTAAACGTCAACATTTCAAAATGTACTGAGGCATGGGAACACAAGCCAAGAAGCAATTCCTCAATGTAAGCTGCTGATTGTTCTATAATCTTTACCAGTAATTGCTAAAAAATATTCAAACAATCAAAAACATGCTTCCCATGAATCTTTGTGGTTCTTTGTTACCAGTGAGCACTAGTTTGAGACATGCACAGCAATAGAGCAGTAAGGTACAGTATTACCCAGAAAGATTTATCACATTATATTTGCACAGTCAACTTGTTCCTCGCACTGCTTATACTGTACAATGCATTTACTGTGCTTTTACAGTGGTTAATAATCTTTTGTGGCGTGTGTGTGTGTGTGTGTCTGTCTGTCTGTCTACTTGGCCGTGCTTTCACGGTACTTTACTGAATGTATAATCTTGTGTTTTTAAAATCATCTAGAAATTACAAATTCCAATTGCAGAAATAATGTTTTTTCTCAATAAGAGCATTTATAGATAATTATGGACAGCGACCATTTATTTATTTATTTATTTTGCCACATTCGGAGAGAGAGAACTGTGGCTGACTGTACAAGGAAAAAAAAGCAGTTCAAAGAATCCAAACAATTCCAGCAAGATTATAACATTTGCATGGCTATGAGCTCCGGTATATATAGGACTGAAGCTGTGGAAGGGAAATACGCTATGTTGCAAATGAAATCCCGCACCTAAAAAAGCACAGGATCTCAATAATGCTGTAGAAATAATTACACCATCAGGTTTGGTTTCCAGATGTTTGTTATACAGCCTATCACAGCAGGGGCTTCTCCTGAGAAGCGACAAAGCATGCAGTGTTTTTGAATTGGTCTTTCATTCTCAAAGGCAATAAAACATATACGATTTGGTTTCATGATGTGATGCCCTGCAGATCGAGTAGAGGGGGTGTTTAAGAGAACTCAGAGAGCCCCCAGCACTTCGCTCCTTTCCTCCTGGATCCTATAGAATTATTACTTTATTCTGGACTTCCTTTCGGCAGACCCTGGTTACCATAGAAACAGGGGCTTCCCTCCAGCTGCCCATAGAAAGTGGAGGGTAAAAAAACACCCCAAAAAACATACCATACTGTTAAATAAAATTTCCCTTTGATTCGTCTTTTTTTTCTTACTCATAAATATGTTATTGGTTTCTTTCCAAAAAAAGGTGACAGAGCAAGATAGGCAAACAACCTTAAAAAAGCAATTTCTCAGTTTTATTGATGACAGCAACTGTACACACATGCATATATTAACAGAGAGATACATTGAAAAAAAAAGGTCCTGGACATTTAATTTTTTCCCTAATGTATTCCAATTTCCATTCTTCCTTTTTGATATTCCAGACCATCTGAATACCAGGCTATTAGAATGTTTTGTATTTTTCATCACACCCCTTCATGTAATCCAGAAAAAAAAAAAACTAATATGATTGTTTTCTTGGCCCCTATGGGAAGTGCAACCTGTGGCCTTATAATGCTTGTTTTTTGCAGTAAATATCTATACATGAATGTGTGTGTGTGTGAAAAGCCATCCTAATCCAAGATGAACCCCCTGAACCCTGTACTTCTAGGGACCCACATGGTAAACCACTATAATTACACTGCTGTGAACTACAGGTTTAATTTTCATAAAGGATTATTGGCATTGAATATTTTGCCATCAGCCCAGAACTACAAAGATGCAGATAAAGCAAATAGATCACATTCCCTTTCCAATCTAACGTGGTAATGGGGTCATCCAATTTATCAAAATGCACTAATGACGATTTTGGAGTAAATAGCTTTGAGCCCTTTGGGTGTTTAAAACTGAGAGGTAGAAATGAATCAATTGACCTCCTTCTGTCCTCACAGTGTAAAGCCAATTAGTCCACCACTAGAAAAAAAAGGTGTTGCAGCTTAGCTTTGCTAGCCTCTGTGATATCATTATATAAAACAATAGATACATTCAGTGCAAAAATATGGATAAATACAGTATGGTGAAACATTTGCATGTAAAGTGTCAGGATTAAATCTCAATTACATTGAATGGGATTTTGCTAATTTAGAGTAATTAATGAGGACATCGCCTGTTATAATAAGTGGTTAGGAGTGTTTGTTACATTTTCAAACACCAAACTGACCTTAAGATACAGCTCGACACCTCATTAGCATGCAGAATGTGGCATTCTCAAAATTCCAATGTGATATTTAAACAGGCATGTTCCCTGTACTAATTAGCATAGGAGAAAATGACCTTTTATTTATTGAGGGGTTCTGAAATGACATTTGAAGCCCAAGCGTTTGAACTGTGTTTGAACATAAACTGAAGAAAGTAGATAAACCTCTTCAGGTTTTATGTTTGGCGGTTGGGTGTTATAGAGCTGTGAGACATGTTGGGGGGGGGGGGGGGGGGGGGGGGGGGGGGGGGGGGTGGGGGGGGGGGTCCAGTAGACAGAGGCCTCAAAGTTTTCCTTTATTCACTTCAATACTCTACTGATTGGAAGGTGTAGCCCGCTTTTCATCGCTGAAATTATTTAAACACGTCATAGCTGAATCACAGGAAGGTATTATACATAGTATAAGGATTTGATAGATTTTACTAAAACAAGTTGTAGAATTATCCGATTATGCACAAAATGCAAAACCAGTCAAATCGTGTCTGTAGTTAAAGTTTGGAGGTGATTGATGAAAATTCAAGCCAGCAATTGTGTTCTCCCTAGAGTGAAACTGACTGAAAGACAGACAGACTTGATGAATGCATAAAAACTGACATTTTGAATGACAACCCTTATAACTGATGCAAATTAATTTATAAAAGAGTAACACCTGACTTCCTTTAAGTTTTTTTTACAGATCACGTACTGTATTAATGCCATTGATAAATAAATTAAATGGAACCCCAGGGGAATAACAGTTTTCCATTGACATTTCTATGCTAACAAACATTGAGTAAAATCACTATTTGAATCAAAGGCCTATACTTTCACATCACATAGTAGTGTAGTGAAGTCAAGGGATCTGTAGCTTTGGTAGTTTGGGCAACACAAGTTGTATTATAGTTCCTGGCTTATATATTCCTGAAATGGTAAGGGATACTCTACTTGAGTAGTAACTGCTCACTGTGCAGTAATTCCTCAGCTGCAGACAGGCAGTCCCAGGGGAAGGGGAAGCTTTGTTTCCTGACAATCACTCAGCTGGGATGCTGAGTGAGTGGGAAGAGGGATCTTTACATCTATCCCCTTTCCCTGTAATCAAAATGAAGCTGTCACCCCTTGTGCTGGCAATGAATCATAATGTCCAGATCAATATCATTTGAAGGCTGCACCCTTCCTTTTTATACTGGAACTACCCCAGACACTGTATTGTTAGTTTTGTATATAAAGTCTCCCATGACTGGTGCAGGAAGCCTTATGTTAAATGCCTAAGATACAGCAGTTTTTTTTATTTTTATTTTCTATGAGTAATTCACTATTTTGTGCATTCTGATACAGCAAAGCACACAGATTGTTTCAGTGTCATCCCAGGGGTATTGACACATGTAAGAGGTCAGTTAAAGTTTCAATAGCCAATTGCTAGAGATACAAATGCATGGAAGATTATCTGGAATGATAGATAGCTGCTTGTAGCGTGGATTGATTCATGTAGTCCAGTGATGAATGAAACACTTTGAAAGATGAGAGAGTGACAGTGCTGGAGAATGGAGCCCTCTGTTTATTCACAGGCTGGGGAGAGCGTGGGTGAGCATCATGGGGCCTGGATTCCCCTAATGACCCTGCTGCTGATAAGTGATGACCTGTGCCTGGATGAGAATTACTCTTGTCAGGGATGAGTGGGTCAGTCACTCCTCCATTCAGGTTCACTTCAGAGCAGAGAAGTAACTCTTGCAACAGAATAAAACAAGATTTCCCACTTTCCCTCATTCAGTTCTACTGACATTTCAATTGATTTAGGTTAGGGACATCCCCATTTCAGGGACATACAATATGGAAACAAATGTAATTGAACAGTAAAAGGAAAATAGCCTGATGATTGTTTTTCCATGCAGATTTGCAATTGACCATGCTCAGAATAAACATTTAACATGTTTCTTTTTTTTAGAATACTGTTACAGACTAATAAGTGATATATGATGCTTTCACACTGCTTTTACAAAGCTTGACTATACTTTGCTAAGTAAACATATATAGGGGTAGGAACTACTAAACATAAAGTACCCACAGCATGAGGAATTGTTATGCAGAAGATGTGCACCCTGTGACATGTGATTGTCTGAAAATAAAGTTTTGAGAAATTAGGTCTAAACGTGTCTTTATTCCAGTGATTCTGGATATTAGCAATGGAAGAATACATTCTTGTTGCTAAGAAAATGCTCTCTGTTTTAACACACCATTAATACAATGTTTATTGGCTAAATTGACATGCGAGCAACGTTCACCAGAAAGGAAAAAAATAAATAAATAAAAATCAGTGTTTAAAAAAATAATGAAAATGTGAGTGTGAAAGAAGGAAATCTGATGCTGTCAAGCTGCATATGAATGTTTAATAAAAAGAGCAACCTATATTTCTACATTTCTTGCTTGAAATAGGTGAGCCTTAAAGTACTGTGATGAAAAAAAATGGAAATGTGGCATTGTGATGGTAATAGACCTTGACCTGAGGCCTTATAAAGCTGTCAGGAAAACTTAAAAGGCTAGGAAACTGCCGAATGGGATCGCTCTGCACTTTCACCGTGGATAAAAGGCACAATTGAACAGAGTTTAAATAAGATGGCATTGATTTTATCTACAAATCCTAGTGGGATCTTCCCTGGCCATTGATCACAAAGCCTGACCTTGAAAAATGATGCTCTAAACTCACCCCAATTGCACCCCTGTGCATTTAAAGATAGACATTTTAAAACCATGTGTTCCACAATCGTCCAGATGTTGGTCTTGCAACTTGCAAATCAGTTACTTTTGTTACCTTTTTGAGTCTTTTAATACAGTAAGTCATCTCATGGTTTTCTTAAGTAAATCAATCTTAAAACTGTGTCACAGAACAGATATGATTGATTAACAGCTTGGCAGCATAAACTAATGGTGTCTGACTGCAGCTGAGAGATACATCTAGAACTGTAATTTCAGACTTAAAAGAAGCACTAAAAGACCATTGATCCTTCTAGCTGCCAGGCCTGTGGTCACACATCAAATTCTTCAGTCTCAGATGTGACTTAATATTTGACAGAACAACAATGCTGGGAACTGTTTCTGCAATGAATAGGGCACTGCTCTTACAGAAGAATGCCATTGATGATTGTGGCAGGCTGGCGAGTGGATAGAGGCCCAGAGATAGACTGCAGTTCAAAAAAAAAATATAAATTTATTATAAATAGATACAAAAATAAAAAGGCACAAGGGCCAAAACAAAGGGATTGAAACACAAAAAGAAAGACAAAAAGCAAAATGTACAAAATAAAGGTTTCCAGGCTGGGCAATGCCTTCACTGGATTTTAGAAAATTGAAAAATCACAACCAACAAAACACCAACCTACTTCCTCAGCTCCCTCCTCCCAAATGAGAAGCAGAGGCCTCCTTTTATGTCAGGTGGCTGGGCGCTGATTGATCGTTAATTAACCTAATCAACCCCAGCCACCTGAACATAATAAACCCAGGCAGGTAGGGGAAATTAACCCCATCCCTGCCAATTTAAAAGGGCAGAGCTTTGCTCTGCCACAATGATATATAAATATATAATAATGATATAAAACCTTGAGGAAATCCTAGAAGCATAATTTAGTAGCAAACCAGTAACCTTAATGCTAAATATTGCACATGACACAGCAGCGCACATTAGTTGTACTGACGTGGTACCATGTTACTGCATTGGATTACTCATGTGTATTGGGTCATACTATTGTCATCCAATTAGCAGAATATAAATATGTAGTAGTCATGGACTGTGTGTGGGCAGTTTTGTTAGGATCAAAGGTGGGGGTGGGGGAGATTCAAGCCTCTTTGACACCCTTCCTTGGGCGAAGCACCAGTGGCACGCCCAGTAAAAATGACCGAAGAGATACAAAACTCTTATTATAGGAGGTACATTTTAAAACACACACACGCGCGTGCGCACACACACACACACACACACACACACACACACACACACACAACTGTGTGCAATAATCTTCCTATTTGAATTTGCTTTGCAGTGAAATGTGTTCCGATGCATGCTGAATGGCGTTCATCTTTGATTAATTTATTGAATTTAAAGCTGCAGTGTACCACGGCTTTTATCAGTTTTACAATAAAACTTAACTTGCTGCTGTCTGCTTATTGCATTCCTCCATAGCTAGGCATTCTCTGAACTCCACGTCATCAGAAACCAAACCCCTACCTCTTTCTCCAGAAGGTAGTTTTAGCTGCAGATGGCCAAGCTTCCTCCTAACTATTCCTGATCATTTATCTTAAGCTGAGAGGGCAGGAAACCACTTTATGGCTTCAAACTTAGTTTTAGACCACTGCATGGCACACCAGGGGAGACTTGAAGTTTGATACTGTAAAGTTGCCTCAAACTAGGTCTCCCGGTCTGCTGGAACCAAGTTTCAAGCCACTGTTACTGAAATAGTGGCTTTGTGGTCCCTCAGAATTAGTTTTCTGATGCTAATAGTCTGGACTCTGTTTGTCTGTTTGGTTACAAAGTACAATAATATCCTGACTTAACCCACATTTACATGTCAAAAAGATTTTTTTTTTTCCTAGTGTTTTGTGAATTCTTTTGAATTGGTTTCCCATATCTGGGGAGCTGGTATTAACATTTACCAAAGATGATCATAAAAACATACAAACAGTCAAGTCAGATTTGAGGATTTGTCAGTTTTTTTGTTCTGTACCACTCCATCAATATCCAGGCCTAGACAGAGTACAGTTCACAAGTATTGAAGAAATTCTGAGCTGAGCACAAGCTGAGTCCTTCCCATGCCCTTCACTCTTACATTGCTTTCTCTGTCGTAGAGCTCCTGTCACGGGCTGTCAGTGGCAACCATATTTACCACTCCTTCTTTTACCATGAAGACATTTTAAAGTTTTTGCAGCTTATACAATCTTTGACCATAGTTTTATAATGCTTTAAGCACAAGGGTGCTTACTGGTAATTATTTAAATACTACTGAAGACTGCCTGTCAGCCCCTGTAGGCAGTAAATTATGTTAATAAGCTATCTCCAGCCTATTATTCCTTTAGAAGAGTTAATCCCTTCTAATTGAATGAAAGCCTTGCAAGGTTCTGTGCTATATATATATATATATATATATATATATATATATATATATATATATATATATATATATATATGACACACACACACACACACACACACACACACACACACACACACAGTAAAAGTCTGAATCTAGTCAATCTTAAGTTTTACCAATGAATGTTAACATTTACCAAATAAGGTGGTAAATGTCAGAAATGATGAAGAAATAAATAGTTTTTTAGACATTTACAGGTTAATCTCATGATTTGTCAAAGTGAATTAGTAAATGCAGGTATATCATTGAAGAATATATTTATTCCTGCATATAACTTGTAAAATGAACTAAATAATCATTAATGTCGAGCAATATATGCATTTCTGCATGCAAATGTTTCATTAACAAAAAACAGTAATGTCGAACAATATATTTCTGCATATACATTTTCCATTAACAAAATAATCATTAATGAGCTTACATTAACGCACACTTGAGCAATTCAACATGGTACTGAATAATATTGTGATCCACATATGTAGAACAATGAACATTCTGGTAAATTTGCATATAAAACAATTCAAAATAGTGTTGAAGGATATTGTTCTCCAAATATGTAGTAGTTTGATGAAAAATAACATTTTGTTAAATGCAAATTAAACCATTTAGGACTGCCGTTTTTTCAACAGAAAATGACACCTTGGTTGTGACACGAAACACGACAAATACAGGTACTGAATAGATATTTATTGCATCATGGTAGGCTCTTGTTGCACTTGGGGTTACACAAGACTCCTAAAGTCTTACAATGCGCAAAAGTGATACATTCGGTCATTAGCCAAAGGCACTTGGTTATTCTTGAAACCGGTAAATGTCCAAAGTAGAGTTATCATGTTTATTTTGGACATTTACCATTTTCTTCCTCCCCACACTAATAGATTCTACAGGGACCATAGATTTATCTTGACTGGAGTGGACACAGGTTTAAATTCATTATCCCATTGGTTGGTCAAGGTTTGTATTGAAGATAAATCAGGTCCTGTAATGTAACCTGTGTCTTAGGCTTGGCACACAGAGCCAACATCGAACGTCTCTCATACGCCAGTGCGTTTGTTAGATTAAAAGGGCAACGTTATTGGGGCTGAGCTTCAGTCACTTTTAGAGCTGAACCTCATCTGTTGAACTATGAAAACGAGCTTACAACACATTGGGTTCCATTTCTGTTGATGTTATATAGTGTCTGAGCTGGGAAACATACCTGGGATATGAAAGTGAACGATGCAAATCTGTACAATTTACCAAACTGCCCCTTCTGATATTTTAAAGTTCGAAGCACTGATCTTAATCCCATTGATCTTAATCCCACTGCTGCTGCTGTTCCCCCACTGGGTGATTTATTTACCCCTGAATTAACATTACTACATAAAATAAAAAATACAATGGAAAGAGGTGCTCAAAAAATTCAGACTTCTAAATATTAGACTCCAAAGAGCTTTGTAGGTTCAATTCATTTTTTATTTAGGCATGCAAATTATCACAAAGAAGGAGTACTTAAAGTGTTTGCCAGTGTTTTTTTTTTTTTATTATTATTTTTTTTAATATAGTGATACAAACAATCTCACTGTTATAAGGGTTAAAAGGCCATTGCCCAATTTTTAAATGATGGCTGATTCAGAGGTTAATTTCCCACTGTCACTAATTTGGATGCTGGCAGATTTTGATGTATGCTCCTTTATTGTAAAGGGCACTCTCCCTGATCTGTATGTTAGCAGCTTATAATGTATGGGTCTTCCCTCATCAGTGGGTCAGTGCTCATTATCTGGTCGCTATCAATCAGAAATGTTGAAACATAAGGGTGCTGTCCCTGATGCAGATTTTGGTTCTTTGAGGATTTGTTGAGCATAAAAAATCCTATACTGAATGCTTGCTACAGAATGCTTGCAATTCATCTGAAGGGGGTGGGGTAAAGGTTAGAACACTGTAACTGTGGAGAATCCCACTGACAGTTCTAAGAACTTTTGTTGGGATGTGCTACAGTGTATGGTTGAGTTCTAAGTGGCTAAAGACAAGGCTTTGAACCCTGCTATTGAATCAAATGAACCCATAACCCATTGATTTACAGAATGCCATGTTTCTAAATGTATACTTCAGAGAATCGCTGCACCACCTGAACATTATAGGATGCATTGTACTTATGCTATACTGTCTTTATATTGTAGTTATGAGAGCCTGATATACCTTTTGTGTGATAGGGTCACTCTGGAATAAACCAATCCATGCTACTGAACAAATGTAACTGGCTAGGGATGAAAAAAACGATCTTGTCTTGCACTAAAATGTAGTTATAGTAAAGCTAATCTAAGCTTTAGAACAGGTCATCTGAAGTCCAGTTAACCTCTGAAATGGAATAATATGTTTCAATTGAATTTGCTTCCACTCAGTTGTTCCAGTTTGGTTTTTTTGTGGTTGCTCTACATCCTAAAAGGCATGGAAAGTGTTGTTTGGAAATGCTAAAAGAACCTAAATTCAATGACAAATGTTTCAAATAGAAGTCTTTTAAGCATTAGATATAAATTCAGTGCGACTCCTAGATATATTGAATTATATGCTTTCATGATCAAATTGTATATTTAATGTCAATAGTAAATAAATCATCCTAGGGAGAAAACATTGGTAGGATTACTGTAGAGTTTAATATCCAAATGTTATATTGTCCCAATAATATCGTAGTAGTTTATATTTCCCATGATATATCAACTGTATATCAAGAACGCCTGTCCATACATGTTTGCTGAATTTCTATAAGCAGGCTTGACATTACCATACAGTTTTTAAAGATGATTGTAATCCTCCATCTGCAATTCTAATGAGATCTAAAATTGGCAACAATCCAATTTTATATATGTGTCAGTGTTATGGCATATGTACAGAAATGGCTGCTGCAGTACCTCTTTTGGTTATTACATTAAGGCATCATTGTGTTTTATTAAAAGGAACTGAATTGATATATGACATATGTGGCAGTCAGGATGTTTGCTTGATTTTTATCATTTCAATTTCATGTGGTGACTCCAACGGAGCGAAGTTGAATTCTATAATGTAAGCTTTGAAAAAAAAAAAAGTGCACGGAAAGTTAAGGTATTCTGTGCCTCCTGTTCTTATGATATGGGATTTAATCCCATTGTAATATTGATCCTTAAAGATGTACAAAGGTTTTCAAATATATTTTCCAACCCATTGATTACATTAGCTTCCATTACTTCTGTGACATTATTTGGTTCAGCATTTAAAATTAAAAAAAAAAAGTTTTCTTAATGTACTGTAATGGTAAAACACTATACAGAAGACCTCTCCTCAATGTAGCATAGCTCATCACTCAATAGGGCTAATTATAGAAATCCTAAAAGAAGCTTTTAAAATCAAGTTTCACCTCAGCATCTTCAATGTTGACCGTTTTGGTTGACATACTTTCAGACACAAGTGGTGACATGTGAAAGATCTTGTAATTGTCCTGTTTCACTGGACAGGAGCAAGCCTATGAAAAGTCAAATAGGATTGTGCTTGGGTGGTTTTTTACTTGAGGGGTTTGATTTGGCTGCGGGTCCCTCCCCCTCCATTCTGCTGAGAGATGCCCATGGTGGGGTGGCGAGTTACAGGGGATGGCGGGGCAAATAGTACAAATGAAAAAGCTAGGGCTCTTGACTGGTTATAAATAGCAAGCTACCATAACTGAAGAAACCAGCAACATCTGGAACTGTTTTTTTGCATATCAGACTTTATTTATTCCAGCAAATCAACCTTGAAGTATCGATAATTTATGAGTCGTATGAAGAGGCCTCTACTTTACACAATTTGCATTGCACAAAAAAAAAAAAAGAATTATCACAAAAACTGTTTTGTGTAGGTCATTAAAAAGTAAGTTTCCCCTCATCTCGTTAGACATTAGTAGACATGTTTCATCCTCCTGGGCTCTGGCTGCACTAATTTGGACTGACTGAGCTGAAGGCTCCAAATGAAGTTACATAAAAACTTAGCAACCAGATTTAGCTAAATGGATCCGAGGCAACTGAAAAGATTTTATTTAAAAAAAAAAACTAAAAAAAAAAACAAAACCCTTGATTAAAAATTAAAATGATGCAATTAAAAAGCCAAGATAAGAGATATCACAAGTTTGTAACCCTTCATATATCCAGAGGTTTACAGAGATTCTGTTTCATTTTGGTTATTATACTCACCCCTTGTTTAGAAAAATCTATTGCTTTCCTACCTGAAGCTTTTAATATTGTACTGTACCTTCATTTTATGATTTTTAATCATTTTATTTTTGAACCAGAACAGCTGACCTTAATGTTTTTATATAATTTTTTTTATGTAGTCACTAAGACTAGCTCACTGCTTTCAGTTGCTGTGAAGCCGAGATAATTAATAAAGATAAACAAACATAGTGTTTGAATCTAGCATGAACAGCCTTACTCAACCCCAATTAGTCCCATGGTTTGTTCTGGTCTCTTATATATTCAGTTAGGGTTTTTTTTTAGAAGTATTAGCTTCAGTCTTTCATTAACTTTTTAAAATGAGAAAAAACAGCTTTTCATTTTCCAATCGGAGAACCAAATATCATTCAAATTCTGAAGTTGTAATTGTTTTCAAGCATGCAGTGATTTCTGTTCAAGGAGTTGCTGGGTTAGTCTGCACAGTGGGGGGCTCTACTGTTTCAGAGTCAAAGTCCAATCTATACTTCTCTTCTATGGACCACCCAATATACTGATACTTCATAATTCTGAAATCTAGGGGTTTGCTCGTCTAACATTTGAAACCTCTGATATCATAGCGGTATTGTTATTTTGTTTGCCAAAAATAGTTTTTACCGATTACAATTAGGGCTGACGAAAGCCATTTTTATTTTTGTTTTATTTATTTAAAAAACAAAAAAATAAAAAAACAGCAATCACAGAAATTCTTTAAAAAAATCTTTTTATTACATCTTTACTGTTTTAATTATTTTTTTTTTTTTTTTTACCTGGGATTTATGAAGTATTCAATAGACAGAAATAAAACTCTTAATTCCCAAGTCTACATGAACTGTACATTGCACGTCCCCATATCATGTATACGCTGCCATGAAACGTTTGGATTCTCTGTTCTTTTCATGGTGATTTATAGATTCCCTGCAGGTGATTGCTGTTGGTAAAGCAAGCTCACACGTAATGCATAACCCAGGCCATGCATTTAATATGCAGTATATAATCAATAAAGACGCGACCCTATTCGGTAACATCAGATTACTGATGTTGAAACATCCCAGTCATTGGCAGATCAATCGTCAGATGACATCACACACCAGGAAGACAGCTCATTGTTCGATAACACCTTACACAAGGACTGTATCAGCTGTCAAAAAATGCATGTTATGATCTACATGGCAAACTGACGTTTGTATTGTTGTTCCTGTAAAAGGTTCAGTATTCTTAGCTGGATTGGTTGAGCTCCATTTGCAGATGCCAACTTTGTCAAAACAACACAGGGCCATTAGGTGCAGTAGTTCTGTAACTTCTTTTTTATTTTAAACCATCCCATAGGTGTAACTGGCACCCAAAATGTAACCATTTAATGTTCCTATTGTTCTATTGTATGGCGAAAGTAACAAACAGTGTTTTCAGTGGTTTAAAGCTGCAGATAGGTGGGTGATATGGCATTCAGCTGGACATGGTGGTTAAAAAAATAAATAAATAAATATTCAGTACATTTTGGATATCTTCTGGTTGCAATAAACCTATGCTGGCTTTCTATCAACCACCTGGGCAGAGAAACTGAACCAAAGAAATTGCGTTGGAATTTCCAACTCTCACTATTACTTGCTTTTCAACATGGTTACTTAATATAATATCTAAGCTAGTGCCATGATCCCTAACTGTGAACACAGTGCAAAGGAGGATGGAACCTTTCATATCATGATTTGGGTTGCTTTGCATTGAAATTGTGATGCCAGTGCTCAATTCTAGAGAAGACTGTAAGTGTGGAAGGCGAGTTTATTGAGATTGTGCTGCACGAACGCAGGGCACCTATCAAATTGAGAGATTGGTCAGCATGGTTGAATTCAAGGTTTCACAAGCCACTAGAACTCCACAGTAAGAGTTCTTTTCAAAAAGACAAGAGTTCCATAAATCTGTAACTGTGAACTGACATATAGGGTTAATAAATCAATTTCAAAACCGTCCCAAGTCCTTTGAAAAAGATGAGCTGCAGTCGGCGGCACTTTATTGGGAGGAGTAAAAATGTCCTACACGAAGTGAAAAAGAATGAAATCACATCTTATCACAAGGAGAGGCACCTGCGATGGTGACACACCAACTTTCTTTGCAACAGCAGCCTGAGAAAGCACAGGAGACTCCAGCAGCTCCTTCAAGAGCTCCATGTGGTTTATGCAATTTACACAAGTCACAGCGTAACCACACACTCACTGCACTGCGCTGCGCCAACCTGTCTTGCTTTGAAAAGCGGGGGGGGGGGGGTTGCTGTAACTAGCTGTTGCCAAATAGAAAGACAGACGTGTTGCAATCTATTAAATATTTACCGTGCATTTGGTCCTGTGGCTTGGGTTTTCAATCTTTTGAATCACAAAGCTCCCGTGTTCAAATTTGTAACAAAACACTGCAGCTTGAGTTACACCATTGGGTATCCAAATCTAACATGCCGGTCATGGCAGAGCTGTCAGCTTGGAGGTTGAAAGGAGTTTTGAGAAGAGACACGGTGAAGCTCTGTTGCTATGTCAAACAAAGATTTGGATCTTAGTTTTGTCAAGAAAACCTCTACAGACACCCAGACATTCAAATTCAGCAGCTACGGCATAAATATATCACCAGATATAATGTTATAGATTCAGCATATTCAATATGATCCATTTGGAATGGGAAAACTTCCGTACAGCCAGCTGCTTATAAGCATCACCTCAAGTTAGCAATTCAAATATCAAGTAAAAAATATTTTTTTAGGTACATTTTTTTTTTTCTTCAAAAACATTAATTTTTTAGATGCAGTATATGGTAGAATACTGAAAAGCTGTCTCTAAAGGGGTGGAGCTGAATGACTCCCTATTCAAATCAAGCAGGTCTTTAACAAACTGGTAAAAAAAAGTAACCAGCTCACGTTACCTTGGTTTAGTCTATAATTCAATGGGGCTCTCTTAGAACATCATCCAAGGATGAACAAGTTATTAAAAGAAAAATGAAACAAGGAGCTGTTAAAAAATATATACTTTCAAATCAGAGTAGATTTTTTTCAGAGCACTTAGTTCTATCACACACTGCACGGCTTGTCTTGTAGCAGTAAAATACAATCAAATCTTTTTCGTTAAAATCTTACAGGCAGTTTTGGCATGAAAAGAAGCGTTTCCTACAAGGCCTGGTGGATGTCCTCGTGCCGCAACACTTTGTAGGTGATCCAGTAGAAAATGTTGAAAAAGAGGAAAGACAAAGGGAAGACTGCCCGGGATATTGTGTCGATGCGCTTGGCCTGGTCCACAAACTTTTTGCGGATAGCTTCGGTGTCCTTGGGTAACGGAGGGGTCACCGGGGGGGCAAAGACGGTGGCCCCCTCCACCGCGGTGCCGTCCGTCACCTGCAGGCAGTGTCCCAGTCCGTAGCCTCCGAAGTAGAAGCCACGGCTTTCACGAGCCAGGTCTTCATTCTGGAGTGAGCAGGAGAAGGGGGTGAAACAATCATTGACAATCATTGCGTAATTACTGTTTATTATGGGCCTTAAGATGCCAGGATGAGAATGGCATTTAACTTGTTCAACTCTACATAGTTCTTTGCAATTTAATATGGCATTATAAAGTAATTTCATACCAATAATTGAATACCGACCTAATCTCTAAAAGAAGACAGTTTACCTGTTAATGTTATACAGTAAGTGGGATGCAGCATCATACACTGTACTGTACCTAAAGCATTTATTCCTTACTTGCTCGGTAAATAATGTGATTGTTATACTAAAACCAGGCCAGAATCGCTGGTCATTCCTGTGATGTACTGCTGATATTGTATGTCAGTAAACATGTTGAATATGGGTTTGTTGTGCATTCATTTTGTGGCTTATATAGGCTCTATGGATTATAAACCAGCTTTGGTTGAGTAACATCCAGGGACCTATTCACAAAGCTTTACATCACAAGTTATTAAAGGACTGCATTTTTTTAAAGTTCTTCAAACTATTCTTGAAGGTTATGGAGTTCCTTCTAAGGAGCTTAGAATGGTTTGTGTGTAAACTTACACCACATATTCCTTTAGTTAAGCAGTAAAATTTGCATTGTCATGCCATTACCTATTAATTTACAGGGGGCTAACAATAAAAGTGTTCTCTGCTTTCTGAAGGGGTTGTGCAGCCTCTTCTTGCAGCAGTTTGTAGAGGGTAAGGGGTGTTAAGCCATTCTGGAAGGAGGCTGATATTAATAATAACTCCAGCCAGACTAAAAGACCCCTTTAATGCCTCGTTTAAATAATCAGTTTCTAAACTCATCTAGCCTTGTTTAAATAATTAGTTTCTAAACTCATTTAGACACTTCCCTGAATATTAATTTGTCGCTCAGTCTTGAGATTCATATAATGCCTCCTGAGATGTGCCGGGGGGAGTTCTGACAATATGTTTGAATTGGATAATTAGCAGTATCCATCATCATTCTCTCAGATCTGACCCCTGCACAGTATGTAAGTGATAAAGCCGCCTGGGCATGTGTGCCGTCCACATGGTTTTACTCCTTTATTTGCTGTTCAAATCACGACCTAGATGTAGAGCTTCTTGCATTCAGTAAACAGATTTACATAAATAAATGTTGTTCCTTTCACCAAGGAGAATTATTATCTCTACTATATATATATATATATATTTATATATATATATATATATATATATATATATATAGTATTCAGAATTCGGTACTGTTGGTAAAACTCAATAGTTCTTTATACAATACTATTAGGGTTCTTCACTTTCATTTATTCCTTAATACACCAGGATTTCTTTATGTTACATATTGCTTTTTACCTTTACACAAGTCAGACCTATAAACTTGTAAAAGTTATATATTAAAATATTACTGCACTAACACGAACTCAACACTAACAGATATAGTTAACGAAATTAAATGCATGTGCACCGAAACAAGCTTCTTCATCATCGTTTCATTTTTTTTTTTTTGCACCGAAGCACAGTAAAAGATTTTAACTTACTTTAGTCACAGTAAATATTCTTTCGAAAGGAATTGCCGCTCTGTCCTGCCCATATGCATATAGCTGCCGCTGTCATACAGTCATAGAGACAGAAGCATGAAAAAAAAAAAAAAAAACACATTTTCTGATTTAAAATGAACTGCGCCCTGTAATAATGTGTAACGTTTATAACTGATAGGAACAATGAGGTGTCTGATCCACATGATTAGCATAAACCACGGACCATGAATTACTCTCCGCCAAGCAGTCAGAAGTGGTACTGCAGCTGAAGGAACAAGAAGCTGTAAATGGTTCTTTGTCTTCACTGTTTTTTCTTGAGGAGCGCCACAGAATACTATAATCAATTACTCACCTTTTGGAGTAAAGTGTATGTGTGTGTAGCAGTAGGATGGAAAATACAGTGATCAACTTGCATAGTCTATGAATAAAATTATTCAATTATATATTCATCTTTGCATAGTACATTTGCAGTATCCCCATGCATTTCCAATGGTTATACAACTTTGCTTTCACTGTGCTTCATCACACTGCTGGAATTTTACTGTGGGTAGTTCTTATAAGTGGTGTTTCAGCTGAAACAACAAATACATTCAATATTATCTTATGAAGCACAAAGCCTCTGCCTTTAATTCCAACCTGTTGCACAACTGAAAATTCTTCAATGGAGAATGTGATTGCTCAAAATAAATACGGTTCTCTGAAAGGTGAGTGCTGTATTACACTATGTTGGGAGCTCCTCAAAAATAAACACAGAAAGCAAAGACTGCTATGCATGCAGCTGCAATATATTTGTGCTCATCAAGAAAGTTTTAATAATGCAATAAGAAATAGCCTGTAAAATTGGTAACAATGAAAATGAAGAACCCTGAATGAATATTGTTATTTCCGCTCCATGTTCACTTCATACTAGATGCATTAGTTGTGTTATAATGAACCGTATTTCAAGATAGTAATTAAAGACTAATTATTTATACTCTACTCATGAACAAATCCCCCCTGGTTTTTTTTTTTGCTGACATGTCTGAAGACAGTCAAATGCAGTTGTGGGAAGTGAGAGAGTTTCAGGCAAATCAGAACATTGTGTTCCCCATCGTAAAAAAAAAAGAAAGAAAGTGGAAGCCTTTAGATAAATCTCTATAGGGCTGACAAAAAGGAAGCAATGTGTTTAATCATTACACAGTGATTAGATAAGACAGGAGACAGCTGAATGACAAGGACTGACTCTTAAACGAGTTGATCCAAGCAACACAAGGGACACCACCATCAAACTTCCAATTAATCAGCTCTGAAAGGGGGCAAATTGATATCCGTGCTGAAGCAGCCATTCAGGCAGCCCGGTTTGGGTCCGTCCTATAACTCTGGCTGCAGACATTAGATAGATATTTAGCATACTTGAAGCAATGCAAGGCTTTACTCACTATCTTTTGCCGCCTCTGCTTCTTTCTCAGCCGCATGAACTCTTTGTGCTGCCGGGATACAAAGTTTACGGCTGCATACTCCAGCAAGGCCGCAAACACAAAAAGAAGACATACAGCCATCCAGATATCGATAGCCTTCACATAGGATACCTGAAACACAGAGTGCATGGGACCAGACCACACAAGAAACACTGATGAAATTCAATGTAAACGCAAGCTTGCGGGGGCTGTCGTATCTTTTACTCTTCCTGTGTGTTGCAATCTTGTAGTAATATATCTTATTAGCAGGGTTTCAAATGTATAAATTTGTGAGTATGTTTATTAGAAGGACCAAGAGGCTACCAAAGCTGTAAAGGAGGAAAGTTACAAAAGAAAGAATTGCTGAAGAATGATGTCACCTCCGGTTATGTATAAAAAGGCTTGTTTATAATTTTATTTGTTAGACCAGAGAAATGAAGAGTGCACATTCTGTTGTCTCTGAAATTGGTTATTATGCACACTAATTGTTGTATTGAGCAAATCATTCTTGGTCATCCACAAAACCAGTAAGCCAGTAACAATGGTCATGATCACTGACCTTGGGTAGGGAGGCCCGGGAGCCTGAGCTCTGGGTGGTCATTGTGAGCACGGTGGTGATTCCCAGACCAACCCGCGCTGGAGCTGCGTCCATGTTGATCCAGAAGGAGACCCAGGACAGGATGACGATGAGCAGGCTGGGGATGTACATCTGGATCAGGTAGTAGCCCATCTGTCTCTCCAGGTGAAACTTCACCTCAATGCAGGTGAATTTACCTGGGGGTTCACAGGAGTGGAGATTATAATGTAGAGAGGCGGGGGGGGGGGGGGGGGGGGGGGGGGTTTGTCATGAGCATGAGTGATCCTAAAACTTAGGATTTTCCTGAGGAAATGTACCAACCATACCCTGTATTATAGGATTCTTCTCTTGCTTCTCTTGTAAGATGTAAATGAGCAACAAGGTTGCAAAGTGAACTAATACACCTATCACCATTGTAGTGTGTCTTGAAAAAGTTCTGGCAATATACATTATTTTGTACAAATATTTAAACTAAGTACTAAGATCCATTTGTTTATAACCAAGGTTACAGTTCTGCATGGAAACCCATGTCACTCAAATTAATCTTTTTGATCCAGTTTACTTGGAAGGGATTTGGATTCAGTCATGCCCCCTACCTGTGTTATAGTGCTTGGTGCAGTAGCCCAGGTCTTTTTCATCTTTCAGAATAAACTGGGGGAGAGTGAGGCCCTCAGCCACCTGCACAGGACTGATATCCAGCCACTCAAAGATCAGGTCGTTCATCGTGTAACCAACTGGTGGAGAAAGGCAAGCGTGTTTGTAAAGAGTCGGCTAGGCACATACTTGTTTATTGCAGTAACGTTTTCCATTTGTTTGTTAACAAGCGGCTCCTGTTGAGAAGTCTTCCTGTCCTCATGCATTCAGAATTTGGGGTGCAAAACATTTGCAATTTGCATGCCAGGGGCGGTTTTGGAAAATATTTGCAAAGAGATAGTGCTGGATGTTCAATTACTGCAATTCAGCTCAGATTGTTTGCAGAATACGTCTTGTAAATGGGTTCTGCAAACACACCACAATGTCCTTGTATTGGAACGCAAACTTGCCTTTTCGCATTGGGTTCTGGGCCAAATCATTGAAATAAATATTGTAATAAAATCCAAACTAGCTTTAAATCCCCCACCCCCCTCTTTTCCGAGTTCTGAAAGTTATCATTCTTATCCTAGGAGATTACAAACTAATTTTAAATGAATGAAGCATGCAATAACTGTGTTGCATGCTTGACATGTCTGCGTAATAGTGATGTCTATCTTAGCCCCTTGGGGTCGGAGTTACAAAATCATACATTATTCAAGACATTATCCTTGGAATTACATTGAAGTTAACCATGTACTTGAAGCACAGCAGTGTTATTATGATTTAAGGATAGAGATATAATATACATCATCAAGTGCTCAAGATGGCGTACGCATTGTCGAGGACTAATTGATTTCAGGACTCCTTACGAACTTGGGCTTCCACCGCAGACGTGCATTGATTAATTATCATAATTTCACAATTTACTTAAATTGATGTGATTTATAAGGAGATTTTTTTACTGAATCGGTTGTGAGAGGTTTGTGAATATAGAAGATACTGTGATGAAATATTTAGCTGGTCTGTAAACTTGGAGCTCTTGGAAAGGTGTTTTCAGCTCAGGGACGTAAGTGTGCCATATTGTGTACATTGTGAGATGTACACAATTTGGGTACAGCAGAACTTTTGATAATATTATCGAATTCTGTGTGCGTTTGCATTGCAATGCACTAAATGCAACCCTGTAAGTGGCATTGCTTTCTTGCATTCCCATGACATTGTCAACTCTTCAATCCCCACATTACAATTCAGACTTCATCTTTAAGTCCCCACAGACACATCGTAGACTGCAAGTCTTTCTGTTAATAAGATCTAAACCGTGCTTTTGTCTCAACTGCAGCTACAGGTAATTACAGCTTCCTAGCTGTAGTTAATTAGCTTTGTACTGTAAAGCCCTTTAAAAAGTGTATTGTGTATTGGGAATAAGGGTTTGTATTGGAAGTAAGCATGCAAGCCTGAAGCACTTAGAATAGGAAAATTAAAATCAACATACAGGTTGAGAACAACAACAATCTAACTAACAAAGGTTATAGTTCTGTGACATGAGAATTTCAAATTTTAATAATAGAACATCAATCACGGATCTGACGTTTCTTCAGTGTGGGGGATTTTCTTTGTTTTTTATCTTGGCCACCTTTCTTTTTGAGGAGGTGAACGGATGAAAGGATCCCGAGGCTTGGGAAAGGTAAGTCAGGTAATAACAATTGTGTATAATGAAACTTGAATTATTAATGTTATCGAAATCGGTTTTCCAGATGAATATGTTAACCCAGCTTAAAGCATGAGGTGGGAGACCTGGGTTCGAGACATGTCACTGTTGTTGGTATTTCTGGTTTTGATTTTCCATCAGACCTCAAGGTGAAAAATGGGAAAGATAAAAATGAGACTCACAGCTTTCAAGCTGCATTGTACAGGTCTGAATATCCATAGGAAAATTCTTCAAGTCCATAGGGCAGGACAGAATCAGAGTCAGCCTGAGAGGGTGAGGGAGAAAGCAGGACAGTGGCAGAGACAGACAGCAGAGTTGGAGGAAACAGAGAGGGAGAAGAGAGGTTTTGAAAAAAGGAAAGGAAAGATACAGTACAGTGCTCCCTCGTTATTGTGCTGTGTGACTTACACATCTAAAATATGGAAATATTGAGGGTAATTGTGAATGGCCCTTATACATAAAGAATTTACAATCAACAGGGCCTAACCCTGAATTAACTGAATTTGTGAATTACGCAACAACGATGGAGCACTGTACTTTATATAACAGGGGTTACCAGGTATTCTGGTTGGCTAATTCCCTTGAATGTGTTTTGGTATTTTTAATTAAAACTGAAAGAAGCCTGCTTTCCAGACAAACTGATTTCCCATCTATTGTATTGTGAATATCGTAACAGTACAATATGTGTGTTCTGAGCAAGCTTTGAATTTAAATCATTTTACAGCCTGTCCTCACCTATCTCATTTTAAATATTTGTATTCTATGTGTGTAGTTATTTAATTTTTCTTTCCTTATGAATCATAGCAATCTAATAGTCCTTTATTAGTCTCTGAAGTTTTGGGAATTTGGGGAGATTTGAAGTAGAAACAAGCACAGAAATTACAGTGCAGTGGTATAACCAATGAGTTTGTTCGAGGTTACAGTTAAGCTTCGAATTGGTGTTCTTAGGGTTCACATGTGAGCCAGGTAAGCTAAGCTCACACTGACCCTTCCGCCAATCACAAGATGGATCGCTTGCTTTCGCAGCCTCCTTAGTATTGTGAGAAAACTAATTTCAGGCAAAAGCAGTTACATTATGTACCCTGAGACAATGTAATTTTAACCAGCACTAAAGCAGAAAGTGAAGAGGGAAGTTCTGGCACGTTTGAATGTTAAAGAATAACAAATTGATAATTGGGTAGCGAAAAGAGATCTACTATGAGTTCCGATGTAACACCTAGGTTTTCATATCCCAGTGAGTACTAGTTAGAATTAGTTCAAACAGTAACCCTTCAATATGACTTTGAAGGTGCGGGTGGCCATATAGATCATGTTCCTTACCTGATGCTGTAGAGCACATTCCCGTCCTTAAAGATCCGCAGAAGCTTGTTGTCCGTGGTGACCTCGTGGAAGTTGGCACCCTTCTCGTTTGCAAAGAAAAGATCAGGCTTCCAAATGGAGTTTAACATAGAAGGGTCGAGGTCAAGGGAGTCGTCCGGAAACTCGCTGTACGCCAGCCGGGGGTCATTCCACTGCTGTCGTAGGAAGACGTTCAGACGGTAATCCTGTAATACAGTTGTGGGTTAAGACACTTTGGTGCTTATATTGTTCGTTTGCCAGGGCAGCGCTGGCAGACGAATGGATCTTAAGCTCCACGGTACACGTGTGTCGTCTTCTTTGCATTTATTTAGTTAGATTTTTAGTTTTAGTTAACTGAACTTTTTTCATGGTTAGAGTAATAAACAAAGGGGCGGGACACCCGCCATAGCACTGCTTTTAAAATGTTATAGGTGCAAATGTCAGTCAAACCTAAACCTCCACAAGCATATCAGGATACCTCCCACACCATTCCTTCTTTACACCATCTCCTAGGAAACTAAACATATCTAAACAAGCCCAATTAACAACTTGCAGCACAGACGTTATTTTTACATTTTGGGTCTGACCACTATGCAACTTAATGGAAACACATATTAATATTTCATCACAGGGGCACTGGTTTTGCACAGAGACAGTTTCAGACTGTATGTAGTTAAATTATCCATGGATATGAATGAATACCTGGACTAGCTAAATTTAGAGAAACCAAGGAGGGTCATACAGTAAAGTTTATTTGTCCAAGTTGCACCAGAAAACCCATCCCCGATATTCTTCTATCTATCAATAAATATATATGTATAGATTATTTTTGCCATATATATATATATATATGTGTGTGTGTGTGTGTATATATATATATATATATATATATATATATATATATATACACATACACACACACACACACACACACACACACACACACACATATATATATATATATACACACACACACACATATATATATATATATATATATATATATATATATATATATATATATATATATATATATATATATGATTATCTATATATATATATAGCCACATATTTAAATAACTTAAGTAAATTGCAAATGCTTTATCATAGGCAAACAATATACTACACGATAGTAACCCTCTGAGACAAATTATGCAAGTTTACATTCAATTACTCCTTCATTGGAAATGCATGCTTAGAAACTTGATTCACAGCATGCAAATACAGGGAAGACCTGGGAAATAATACAGGTATTTTTTGACTGAATGTCCCTTTAGTTCTACTACTCGTAAAAACCTGCCAACCACACAGACAAATATATTTCTTTTATTAAACAGCTGAGGACATTCTTTTTTTCTGACAGTAAGCACTTACCATTGTGGTTTCAGTGACAGACCCAAAACTGTTGATGAAGATGTTGCAGGTGACATTAACAGGTGGACCTGAATTGAAAGAAATGGTATTAATTAACCGCAAATTCAAATTTTTTCTATTTGTAAAATCACTAACACCTGCATCCTGATTGCTCCAAATTGGACTAGGCAGTCCCAAGTACAGGCTTTGTTCTTTCATGCTGTAAGTCTTAGGGCATTACTGTTTTGGACAGAATAAGCAGCTGATGATTTTTAGACAAACTAATTCAGGCTGCATTTATTTTGCCACTTGGGGTCCCTGAAGAGGAAGAGGAAAAGTTAAACTGAGACCATTAAACACTGCAAGTTCTGCAGTATGGGGCTCTGTAGGAACTGTTTGTCATCCTCTGAAGTTTTACTTGAATGTATTTTAAGACTTTAAGAAAGTTATTTGATGCTAACAACACTGTGAACACATTATGCATGGACTGCACTTGTGGATTCTGGGACTGTTGTTGGCGACAGTCACCCACAGAGATACCTTTGAAGTTGGGCCTGATGCGGGCGTCGTATCCCGAGGTTCTTCCCATGAGTTTGTCAAGAAAGTCGGACGGGGACATGGGCTGGGAAGCTGCCCTGCTGGCTGATTTGATCTCCTCCTTGCAGGATCCTGGCCTGTGTTTCCGGAAAGGGAAGGAAAACACACACGAATGTATTTAATGCTATATGAATAATGATTGTTAGTATGGCACATGGTTAATATGAACGATATTAAGATGAACACCTTTGTGATACAGGCCAGTGTCTGTTTAAGTATTCACACGTGGCTCAGTGGGGAGAGATCTGGCTCACTGTAGATCAGGCCTTCAATTTAAACCATACTATAACTTTGTCACAAGAAGCCCATTCAGTAAAACTAACAGAACCTGGTATGACTACTGGAAATGACACTGACCACAATAAGCACTATGTGACAGTCAACCAGCTATGCTGTACAGGAAAAATGGAGAAAAAATAGACTTCTGCTTTGGAAGCTTGCATCGGTTTGTCTTTAACACATACTGTATGTATGTATCTATGTACTGTATGCAGGGTGGGACAAATCACTTTGTATGCTGGTGGTCACCATAAAACGGGAACCATATGAGGAGACGTGTATAAGTTGCATTGCTTTTGCATGCTTTGTTTTTATGTGATGGGTGTTTATTTTTATCTTTAAATTGTGGGAGGGGAACTATATACAATCAATGTGCCGGATAACTAACTCCATAGAATTCCAGGGAACTATATATATTACATTCCAGGGAACTATGTACAATAAATACCAAGAAACTATCTACATATAATGCCAGGGAACTATTTTCTGTGTGCATAAAATGCCAGTGAGTGAAGTATATACATAAAATGACAGGGAATATAACTATATTAATCAAATGCCATGGAAGATAACTAAATAAAAAATCCAGGGAAGTAAATAATTTGCTGTCATAGACAAGCTGGCTAAAATATCCATCTTCACTTCACTTCTAACATTGTAATCATAGCTTCCAATTTCAAGGCAGAGTGACATTCAGTATTTTTTTTTTTACAGACAGAAATGCACTAAAGAGACCCACATATTAGATTATGTGGGGGTCAAGTGCAAGCACAGACGAGATTGCTCAATGAGACTCACGATAGATGGAATTGAGTCGAGTGATTTTATTTCTTTGGACTTTGTATGCTGGGATTCAAATTTGGACTTTGCATGACTTCATTGCAGATATGATACTAAAATCATTTCGCACTAAATAATCTAAATTAAGAAGAAATTATATTAAATTACACAAAAGAAATCAAACCTAACCTAATAGAACCTAATTGTATCAAAACAATAATGCAGCTAGTGTTCCAATTAAAGCTACTGAACACAAGAACTTAAGCGCAAAAGCACAGTGCAAAAGCAGTAGAGACCCCCTATTGCTCAGATCACAAGAATACACTGAAATGCATCAAATATGGATATGTTTGGGATCAGGGCTTCAGCTTCCTGCGCATGCCTACATGTAACATATATAATATAGAGTGCATAACATATTGTCTATCATTGAATGGGACTATTATCATATGTTAGGGAACTAGTCATACTTTATATATTTCATTAAATAATTGTGCTTTAGGTTTCTGATAAATCCATCTGCTTCATTCATCCTGTTGATGTCTTCCCTCTAGGAGTGATTTAGTGACTTAATAACATTTCTGCTATAAACACTTAAAAATATATAGGCATAAGAGGTCTGTGTTTCAGAAGGTTTGCAAGTTTGATGCCAGTAAGATCATTAAAATATACCCCTGAAGGACTCTAGGACTGTCTACAGCAAGACCAGACAGGTTCTAATGAGCCTTCCCACAAAACTCTACTCCATTGTCTTGTTTTTGTGATTTAGAGTGCTGTGTACTCATTTTAGTCGTGACAACCTAAGCAATATATGAACCTAGGCCTCCAGAGATAAGAGAGGCAAATGCAATAATCCAATGCACCCCTTAGGCCATATCTAATAATCAAAAATGTTCTCAATTCACGTGGCACCTCTGCAAAAGTGAAAGAGTCAGTTTAGACTATAAACAATCTACCATATTCCTTCCAATTTAAGACACACTTTTTTAACCAATTTTTTCTTCTAAAAAATGGCATGCATCTTAAATTCGAGTACAGCATAGTGATGAGTGTCTTAAAATCACCAACAAAAGATGTGACTGCTCGAGTACACAAGCACCAATGTGACTGACTGGCAGTTGAAGGGTTCCCTAGTAGTTATCCTGTGGAGTGGACGCTCTCCTCGTTGATGTAAACAAAGCAAGCTTTTGCTCAGTGCCCTGTGTAACTGTGGCCATGGTGCAGTAGCCTCAAACTAGCACTGCTACGTTAAGGCTCCCTGGGAACACCCTCCCCAGCCTATCAGGACCTCCTGATCAGCTCAGCTCCGGGCAAGCCTTCCTGTTAACCACAGCAGCAGCGTTTCGTTATTAGACTCAGCTCTAATCAGACCCCTGCTTTTTTCTACTTGCCAAGCAATAACACAGTTCACAAAAAGGTAGAAAAACATGTATGAGTAATCACAACTGAAAATGAGAAGCAGCACTTAACTGTGACACTTTGTGTGACAGCAGACAGCTGCAAACTGCCTCCATACGTTGTTTTCTAATGTGACTAGATGCATCTTTGTAAATGTGTCTTTATTTGATTTTTGATTTTTTTCCTCAAGTTGACAGTGGGAAATTTGGGCTGCTCTTACATTCAAAGGAATACGGTAATCTTATGATAAAGTGAAAAACGCTCTGGCAATAACAAATGCTAAATTATTGTAAAACACTTTATGCATGTGACACACTAGGACTCTTGCTCATAGATCCCAAAGTGACCTTCCTCATAATGACAGAGGTCAATTCCAAAACTGCTACCTGTGGCTTCCAAAAACAATTGGTTCTTGCAACGATCCATTTCAAGGATAGCTTGGTGTTTTAGGGTAGTTTCATGTGATGGTTTATGGGATTCTTAACCTTCCTCACTAGAGCTGTGTGGGCTTTAAAAAAAGCATACTCACTCAAAAGTGCATCCTTCAAAGTACTAATCCACTATTCACACAGGGATGTGGAAAAACTTTAAATAGCAACCCTTCTCTGGTTTCCAAATACTATTGCAGGCAATTGCTCCCTTGGGATCGTAATTATTATAGATACTGCAGGTTAGATGAGTCATTCTTTTAAAACATTTTAGCTGTGAAAAATTGTTGACCAATATTCATTTGAATTTACATATCAGCAACAGGGTTTGTCAACTGAATTAAAATATTTTATATTCCAGAAGTGGCACCAGGACCCAATATTAACATTTACCATGGCTATACTATGCATTGGCTGTAGTTTACCACAGTGTTCACTATTGTTTACCATACTTCTCTTTTTCTGTACCATTCATATGCTTAAAACACTTTGCTATAGTTTTAAAAATCATAGTAATCTTTGGCTGATTTGACATGGCTTCTCAGTTGAGACGTTCAGTAGTGCATGACAAATGATTTAGTTTGACTAAATATGAGTGCCTGAGGCCATGACAGAAAGATCCAAGAGGCTAATCAGGACTGGTTTTGGTTCGTCCTTGGATGAGAAGCTTCCAGGGTAGTATGATTAGACAATGCTCTCCCTCTGGTCCACAATACAATCAGTGCCTCGACAGAATGAAGGAGGCTCGGCCTACTGTTCCTTTGCTGTTGCCTTCTGCTTTCAGGGCAATCAGAGACGTATTTCGTAAAAGCAAATGTTTTATCCTTGCTATCCTGAATCATTTCAATACAGGTCAATTCTCTTTGTCCTGGCCTACCCCTTAGTGTCTTTGTAAGTAGTTCATTCAAAATGCAAGCTGAAGGGTTAAGTAAAGATAAAAGAAACCCAGCCTTCATCATTTTAATGAATCAGCAAGCAATTTTAGTTTCCAAGAAGCACAGTTCAGAGTAAAAGTTAATTATGAAGGAATTCTAATTTACTGCAAGTGAAAGATTACAGGAGAGAGATTAAGATACTGTAAGCCGCTTGTCTTAATATACCACGCTAAAATCAATAAATTGATCTTTTGTATACCCGTTTCCCCTGTATTAACTTGGGGTTAAAATACCAGCTAGTTAATGGGCATCATAATTTTGATCATTCACTTCATTGAACTAGACCTCCTTTAATAATACACACTGAGACGTCTTTACATTGCATAAGAAAGAGTTCATGCCAGTTTCAGAAAACTTTTGTAGATTTAACTGTTGCATGTGTTGTGAGATCCTGCACCATTCTTATATTGTTATACTGAAATGTGGTTGCTAGTGGTCGCAACGAAGATCCACTTTGCCTTATGCTTCTTGTGGTGCTCTGACAAATGGAGCTGTTACAGTGAATGCTGGTGAAAACAAACATACATATTATGACAGATTTATTTGAACAATTATTGTATTGAATGCAATCTTTGCAATACTGTTTCAACATAAAGTCACTGAACTAGATTAATTACAATTAGACAAAACAAGCAACTCTGCCTAAACACTGGCAATTGCTTTCCATTAGCAAACCAACTATTATAAAGAATACACATTTTTAATGTAGCCATTTCCATGATCCAGCGAATAAAAAGCAAATATGACCAGTCAGTGTGAACAATATGATAAAGCTCCTACGCAAATAGTATATATATATATATTTTTTTTATAATGTTCATTTTTACAGTAATACAGTAGGATAAAAAATGTGATTTAAGCAATGCAGGGTATGTTTGAACCATTTTCAAAGGTCAATGCTTCCACTGTTACTGCTGCACCCAACAACACTTTCAAATGGTTCAGTGTTAGGGCCCCTGGGGATACCTACACTTATGGATCTTGCTTCGTTTTAATTGGCAGCTGTTGGCAGTAAAGCCTATTGGCTGAGGATAGTTGGTCTCTTTGGTCCTGTTTTTAGGAGCAGATTCCAATTTCCTTGCCTTCCTTTGATGTGTAGTCCCCACCCCCTCCCTGTTCATGCTTCCAGAATGGACCTGGGGAACAATCATGCTGAAGTTTTATAACCACAATGCGTGGGAACAAAGTACTTTTCCATGAGATCATTACAAAAAAAAAAAAAAAAACACAGTTGGCAAATGGCGCCTGTGGGGATAACCAAGACTATGGAGTATGAGAGAAGTAACCCAGTATTTTGCAAAAAAAATGACTGAAGTGTTTAAAACCCATGTGTGTCCATATGCTGTGCATAGATTGAGTATGAAAAAAAGTTGAAATCATGGTTTGTGTTAGTGCTGCGTTTTCTGCACTTTAACGGCTGTGATCATAAGAATCCACTAATATTATCAGAAATAAAACATTTTACTGCTCTCCATTCAATTTAGATAACGTAGTCCCTTCTGAGTGTTCTTAGTTTAGTGGTTTAATTCTCTTGTCACTTGTTCTACGATAACTCATTATCTTGGTACCAGAAGACTACATGAACCTCAACAGTGTTTAATGTCCTAATTTAGAACCCCCACTGCACTTCATTTCTCCTTGGGGCATTAAGACATTTAAAGGTATGGATCACAGAGTTATTAATTCAAGCTTGTGATAATTCGGGGAATGCACCAAATGCGCCATCTAGTCCACTGCCCCTGATGATGTGATATTTTTTTCTTCAGGCTCTCCTTGAAAATCCAATTTGTTTGGGTTAAAACAGTATTTCGTTTGATGGTATTGATTACCTTTTATTGGATTTAGCCTCAACAAGCATGAATGTAATACAAAAATAAATAAAACGATGATTCTTTTACATTTTGCAGTGGGCTTGAAACTATATTGTTTATTTTTTAACACAGTATGGTACTGCTTTTTTTAAGTACATGACACACACATATAATGCGCTATTTAGTTCACAAAGCAGCTTCATTTCCGATCTTTCAGTCTAGCCTTAAACAACTAGTGCTATACCGGAAAAGTATATGCACCTCCACCAATCACGATGACATTCATCCTTATTGCATAATTTCTATCAGCAGCCCCTTCATTCTAAATTACATTCCAATAGTGTAGGAATGGGAGCTGAAGTAAATGGGATGAACAGCACTAGCACCGGCCTCTCTTGATTCATTAAATGAACTACTGAGAAGCTGTCTTCTACTCTGTGCATGTGGCCAAGCTAAATTGGCAATTCATTAACCAATTTAACCTAACAACATTCTCAGACTAACTCAACCGGCTACATGGATGGCTTGTTTGCTTGCTGGAGGGGAACTAAACACAATGCAGGGATTTAATAGAAAAGAAAATATATACAATATTTACAAACCATACATGTATTTATACAAATGTACATGCCTTGCAGCAAAACAATTGCCCTGGTTGGTAAGGTGGTTCATGGTTTGGGTGCACCCAATGTACACTTCACACCTATAAATGACTGAAAAGCGGGTGTCTTAATCATTTTTATTGTATTAAAAAAAAAAAAAAATAATTAAAAGCCAATCATGTGCTAAAACTGCTGATTGGATAATTTCAACGTAAAATCAAAAAATAAAGAGCACCCTTTGCAAAAATCTCATAGCTGTTAAACTGGTAAATAATCCAAAACTGAATGTTCTCTGTGGTGATGTATTATAAGCAAAGTTTTCTGTAATGACCATGTTCTCCATCTTCACCATGTGAACACCCTGCTCAAAAATCCATATCATTTCAATGAAATCTTCTTTCTGGGATTCTGTCATTTCCATAATCTGATTTATTATTACAGTATGTGAATTGCTGTGCTTCATTTTAAACAAGATTATAATTTCCTTTTTGTGTCCATATTTCTCACTTTGCTTATTGATTAATTGCTTCTCCGCTGGCTGAACGCTGACAGGACATCCCTTGCAAATGGGATGCAATGTTTAGTGGCTCCTCCTTTTAAAAATGTTAAAATGGATAATCAAAAGAATAAATCAGGTAGCTATTATAAAGACAGCTCACGTACAAAGCAGGCTATTTGCCTCATACTGTTAATGAGGTAGTGGGCCCTATTTACAAAGCTATATGTTATTTTGAAATCTGTTTTGGTAGACAAAATGAAATTTATAAGACTGCTGTAGACCTTATATTTGTTTCTGTAACAAGAGCTATCCATTTAAAAAAGTATTTAATTTGAAAACACATAAAGAACCAATGAACACCAGCGAGCTGTTCTCCTGCAACATGAGGTTGAGACTTCTAGCCTAGTAAAGTGTGGATCTGAACTTTGCCTAGAGTTACAATGACATTAGCAAAAAGCCTGCATCAACAGCACCAGCAGTTAGTGGCCTAAAAATAAAAATGGAAACCTATGAGCAAATTTGGATACACCCGAGGAATTCTACAGCGTCTGCCTTGTGTAAATACTGTATAATTATTTTACAGTAATATGTACATACCTTATTAGAAACAGGAGATTGATATGCTACTGATGAATGGATTCCTTTAATTTGACAGAAGAGAACAATCATGCAAGAGTGATTGCAGCAAAATATTTGCATGTCTTCAGATTTCTATTACCTTTGCTAATAGGGATGGGTTTCATCACAACTCAGTTTGCCTCCATGGCCCCAAATAAAGTAACTGGGAGTGAAGCAAAAATATCCGAGATGGGTCAGGAATTCATATGCCCTGCTCCATGGGCACAATATGTGAAGGCCAGCGCTGTATGGTACACTGGGGTCACGGATGCTGTCCCATCGGTGAGATGAGATGAGGTTAAAAGCTCCAAAACCACAAACACAGATGAGCTCTTTTGCATTGTGGTTAAGATGCTCGCTTGAAGTGTGCAGGCTTTCCGGTTTGAGCCCAGCCTCCGCTCTGTTACAAATACACAGAACCATTTGCTCTACCGTGTAGGCCTGACAACCAGACAGAAACTTTATAAATATGTAGCTATATACAGCTAAATTACAGCGAGCTACAAAGCATAGCATAGTCAATCTTAGGGAAAGGGGCTTATAAAAAAAATAGTAGGAAACATGCATGAAATAGGAAGGAAATGTACTACAGAATCTTACAGTATTTACCCTGTAGCTTACATATAGGAAAGCTGATTCCAGGCTTTTGCTGAATGTTTAATATTTAGGTAATAAGTGATGTCAGCGCAAATACCCTACGAAATGCAAACCATGGAGTCTGAGAATGGCAACGATGACTGAAACGAGATATATATTGTATATAATAGCCTAGAGTTACCAGTAGCTATCCTATTTATACCAGTAGTATTTTAACTGTTTTAATTTGAGCGACCTGTGCATTCAACCAGAAAGACGTTGATTACCAGCTGGTGAGAGGTCTTGTTCATCTGGATTTTATTTTTTTACTTTAAACCTTTATTTTACTCGAAAGAGAACTTCTGTGGCTAATCAATGTCTCCCCAAAACAAAAACTGTGATTTAAGGACCTAGCCCAAGGGTAAGCGTGGAGCAGTGTATTACGGCACACTTCTGGTTTTATTTTATGAAAGGATTGTGAGAGCGTGGCAATGCATAGACAAGCACAGGAAAAGCATGGTTATGCTAAACTGTGAAAAGCATGGCTATTTTAAACTGTGAAATTACCATGCAAAGGTTGTATACTATGTATAAGGGCAGCAATGACCACACATTGTTTAATTATGATGAAGTGGGGGATAGATGGATTTCCTCCGCTGCTTCTCATTGTGAAAGTCACATAAGCACTGCTGGAAGTGTGCAGGTACAGTTCTCTGCATACAAAGCCAGTCTTTGAAAGCTTGACAAAAAAAAATTATAAAAAACAATCATTTGTCATCTGATACTTCTATTGCAGTTTACCCAGACACATCCAGCTGACGAAACAGAGGTCTTTTATTTCTGTTATTCCAGGGGGTAGGTGTCTGTTAACTGTTAATAGACAGATATAGACCATTTAAATCACTGTCTTTTTCAAATAGCCTGCACTCCATTTTCTAGAAGATGGGACAGGAATGCTGCATGAAATTAATGAAAGAATGTAAAACTGACAACTTTCTATAATGTCAGTTGAGCACAGGCATATGTCTCCTGTGTATTAACTAACACAAACTTGTAATGCAGCTCATATATAGAGCTGGACTTTTGCTATATGCATAACCAAACCTTGTATTATATTTTAAGATGTCAAGGCTGAGTTTAAACATACTCATTTTAATTTGCTACACTTCGTAGAGATCAAGGTCACCAGAATTTTGACACAGGCCCTTCTTTTGATGTGTATTATATTTACATGGCAAAACGTAAGCTTCTTTAATTTCATGGTGCCGTAAATCACTGCCTTTGGTTCCAGGCTGATTCTGCATTATGTGATGTGTGGATTTCTAAAACTACTTCAACCTGGAGGGTCATGCATGGTCTAATATATGAGCTTGTCTTTTTATGCAGTGTGGAGCAGATGTAGAGTTTTTTTCAAATGTACTGACTGTCTCACTGTGTCTTTGTAATTAGGCACAGTGTTGAACTCAACTTTCCAGTCTGTCAGGTTACTGCTTCAGAGAGTTTTCGTTTTCCAACGTGTAATGTACAGTTGCCATGCCCTAGTGCACTTAAATAATCTAGAACAACTTGTGAATGACACCTGTGCACTTTGGTTTTTAAAATATCACTCAACAGGTAACAGTCAAAAACACACACAAACAAATATAACCAACAAAAATAGGTAAAATCCCAGAATTTAATTGTAACTCTGATGGTTATCCTACCCAAGGTACAACAGGGTAGACAATGCAATACTATGCACTCTCCAGTTGGTGGTGTGCAAATATCAGAACATAATGAATACAAATAAATAAAAACATATTGATATTTATTTTGGAGATGTACGCTTTTTATTTGGATTTCTGACTGCCAATGGAGTTATCTATGTGTCTTATTTTGGCGGTTCTGTTTTTTCCTTATTGGTTTATTTTAAATAAAACAGAAAGGTACTCTCCAAGCAGCAGAGATGCTCAGAATGATGGCATACCTCCTAGGAGGTCTTTCAGGTCACAGATCAATACTGCCTAGTTTCCATCTGACAAATTGCATGGGGAATCCCAGGCTATTTCGACAATATCTGTGTCTCTATTCCCATTACAATCACATGGACTTGAAAAGGTCGGAGTAAAGGGACTAGCCCTCCTCGTTAGGTGGGGAAACTTATTGTACAGTTAGTGCATTTCACATTTCTAGAGAGGAATACATATTTTTATAATATATGGTAGAAAACTAGAAATAAACTATAATCATTGATCTGCTCTTTCCTGCATATAAGTTGTATCTTCATACTATACAACAGCTCAAGTGACCCCTCTAAATATGTTCACTATAGGCTTTGTATTCAGGTCTCTAATACAGGTTTAACTGACTCTGTCAGGTGCTGGATAGGGTTTACAATGTCCTGATGTTCTAGTAGCTACTGTAAGAAAAGAGATATGGTACTCACCAAGTTCCAGTTTCAAAACCAGAGGTTGCTTTATTGTAATCAAACGAGAGCGCAGTTACAGCACTGGAGAGAACTTCAAAATGCTCTAACTCAGCACAGTTCACACAGCTTTTTTATACATGCATGCAAAACAGCATCTGCATACGCCTCACAGACTGTTCGTGCCTTTTGTTACAAACTGTTCGTTCTCATTCTTTCCTGTTATCTACTAGCCTCCATCCCTCTCTTGCAGTCTGTTCTCTCTTGAGACATCTATCAACTCCAGACAAGTTCTGCTTACAATATTTTCTCAATCTAACATGCATGCTCATATTAACTGTTAAGCTTAACTATATTTTGTTAGTAATTATACATTGTTAACGCAAACCGTCATTATAATAAAAGAAATGAAAGAAAGAAATACACTTCTCAAATTCTCACATGCACTACTGTAAGCTGTTTCTAATTGCACTGATCAGCCCAGAGCTTCATTGATAAAAGAAGCTACTTCTGAAGCAATCATGAGAGGACATAGAATCTATAACGCTCCTATTTAGATAAATCAGCCCCGGTTATCATATAGATATTTTGTCTTAACATGTCAATTCCATAGCCTCAGTGTCCCACAATGATCCTTTTCTAAACTAATTTATCTTTCACATAGATTTGAAGGTTGTAAGTGTGCTAGGTTGCAATTTTGTATGTTTATAAGCCACATAGGGTCAATATTTCCTCCCCCATATCACAAGCTCATTCCTTGATTGGTTTGTTTTACTGCAAGCCAATTACCACATCTATAGTTTTTATTACATGTGTGAGGTGACAGTCTTTCTCTTGTGTATTATTTCTCTCTGGTCCAGGGGTCACAAATGTCACTGAGCAAATACATATAGTAATATGTGTGTGTGTGTGTGTGTGTGTGTGTGTGTGTGTGTGTGTGTGTGTGTGTGTGTGTGTGTGTGTGTGTGTGTGTGTGTGTGTGTGTGTGTGTATGTATGTATGTATGTATGTGATCTAAATAGGACTGGACCCTTCAGAGCTGAAAGGCTGCAATAGTGCAGTAACCAGCTATGCCTCCTGGCCCTCTGAAGGGCATACACTGCATCTTAAGTTCAGATCCCAGGGAAGGAAAACTTGATGTGTGAAGGCATGACAGACTGCCTATATATAGTATTACCATGCCTCTCAGTTTATCCGTGCTCAGAGAGCAGTCAGGTGTTGCAGTGTCAAGCAGACAGCTCTCTTTGCAGTGCTGCTATGCTTCTACAAGCTTCTATTCGATTGCCATATAATTGCCATCAGAGTTACCACTAAGCTCAGGAAAACATATGCCTGTATCTTCTTCCCAATGTAATATTTGCACTGCAGTGCTCTTGGAGTTGAACTATTTTACCTGGTGGCTTATTATAGCTCCATATGTGGTTATACTTAATACCTGTATGTATTTATTTATTTATATTTCAGTCCCTGCTGTTTCTAATAGGGCACAGTAAGTATTTAACTATTTTGGGTTAATGAATTAAACAAGGCTGAACTATACAAAGAATGTAGATCTTAGGTGCAGGTTATATTTTCCTCTTCAGTCTCTGTTGGTGCAAGAAACGTATCCGTGCCTATCAGCGGCACACCTTTGAGTCCTTAATTTAATCTTTTATTTCTTGTTTTGTACGAATACCAATTTTATTTTAACAAACAGTAGATTGAATTGAATTCTGGTCTAAATAACTCTATAAATCACTGTTTTGCTTGGTACAATTCTTTTTGACTGTTTGCAAGTTGCTTTTAGTTTAACCCCCCCCCCATGTACACACGCTCACACACATTAATTTCTTTCCCTCATTAAATGCTGTAACAGTGAAGGTAACTGGAAGGAGTCATTTTTCTAGATGAATCTTCAGGGACTCTGGGGGAAACCAAGATGGTCTTCCCTTAACCCTTGCCCCCTGTGCCACACCAACCTCTCCGCAGCGTCACTTGATCATTCTTGGTTGGTCCCATTGAGCCTGATCTGATGGTTTTATTCTGTTGATTGATTAGCTTTGATTCTGCTGTGGTTTAGCGCTGGTGATGCACGTTATCATCATCTACAAGGAGATACTGACTGATTGTACCCACCTCGCTCCATCTCATCCACAAAGGAGCTCAGAATGATGTGCTTTCTTTTGGTTCAGTGCAACTCATGTTTTATTTAAAGCAATTGTGGACTGAATAATTGATATGGAACAAGACATTTTGTGCAATTCATAAGCCTTTCTGTCATGCACTTGCCTTTGGGCAAGTCTTAAAATACAAATGCCTTATTCAACAAGAAATAAATATATACGTGTACATGTATAAATCCATTAACATTCAGCCATGACTAATTCAAAACATACAAATGTCACTGAAAACATGCAGAAAGGCTATCTACAGTGCATAGACTTTAGATCATTTAATCACTTTTTTCACATCTAGAATTTATTAGACTTTTGTCTGATCAAGCTAAGCCAAGTATAATTGGAATACAAAAATATCTGTTTAATAAGATTTCTGTATTAGTTCCAGCTGCCTCAACAGCATATTATATAACCTCATAGTGAGCTAGCTGTTTATATCTTTCTTACTGTATATATCTATGCTGTTCAATCTGATCGTATGCTGATCACAATATAGCTTCTAATTAACCATTATTTGCAAATGGAGTGTCTTTATTAGAAGGTTTGTATGCTGTCTATCTTATATATATCTTTCAAATTTATATTTTATTGACCACCAGCCCCACCTTGCTTGTCACCATGTTCCTCTTTGAACCAAAAAGACTTGCAGCAGCAGGAGGTTATAACTCTTCACACTCTTTTTTGTATTTAAAAGGGGTATTAGCTCATAAAGGTTTTTGTATACTTATAAAATAAATAAATACAAGGAAACAAACTAGTACTTTTTAACATAGATGTGTAAGCTGATAACCTGTATAGGGCACTGCACTTTTAAACTAGACTGTTGAACACTATCTGTGGCAGAGCAGGGCTCTGCCCTTGGAAATACTGGCAGGGATGGAGTTAAATTCTCCTCCCTGCCCAGGTTGATTGCTCCCACCTGGGGCAATCAACCTGGGCAGGGAGGAGAATTTAACTCCATCCCTGCCAGTATTTCCAAGGGCAGAGCCCTGCTCTGCCACACAATCTTCCTCTCCTTCCAAACGGCAGCACCACAAGTCAAAACAACTTTGGACATGGCAACAATTTGCAATATCCTACCAGGAAATATCCAGTCTAGTCATATTTATACACATCAAGCACCTGTCTAATCCTTATGAACTCGAATCTGATCCCAGTCCTTTATATGCATGCTGCATGAGTGTCTCAGTTTAGTTTAGATCTGGTTCTCTGCAACTCATTAGGATCATCTTGGGAATTTTGCTTTATCCAATTGCTGTTCAAGTGTGCATTTAAGGCATGCAAAATATTGCCTGTAAGATCTCATAATTTCATTTCCCTGATGGCTTTGCAGACCAAAGATTTCCAGGAAGATGTTCTCCCTTTTCCCTATTGAATATACAGGCAGGGAGATCTTGGTACCCTTTTCATTCTGCAAGCCCGAAACTTCAATTTCCCGGAGGGGAATCTGTCAGCTTTTAAACTAGCCAGGTTTGGATCGCTTGATGTGGCTGATTTAATGCACTGATAATGCAGAAATTCATTTGAAACTGTTTGCACCTATGTTCAGGCACGCAAAAAAGGAAAATGTTTGATGCACCATCTGCTGTGCAACTTTTTAAAATTATTTTTTTCATTTGTGTGCCTGAGCTGTTGAGCTTCTCTTCAAAACAATCAGTCAACTCTTGTCACTGAACGAAAATCATGGGGTTGATTGTATTGTGTCACTCTAACACTGGCTGGGACCCTTCTCTTGCCTCAATACCTTACATTTATAGAGATATTAATTAACCTCTCAACACTTGAGCCAAGAGAACTCTCTTGATCTGAATTTGAATGGTGCATTCAATAAAAGAAAAAATATTACCACCAAGAAATAAAAATTCAAGGGTATTTTTCACATGTTTGTTAATTGTAGTCATTTCAAGTGTCTCTCTGTGTTGTACTGCAGTCTATTGTTATCAGTCCCTTTGTCTGGGCATACAGAATGCAGCGCTGATTGATTTAAAGAAACACAAAACAATAGCATACTCATGCAATTACAGCAGGTTTCAATCAGCTGAAGTGCATTGGCAGGGTTCTGCACATTGGTAGTTGTAAAACAAGACATTTATCTGAAAAATATGATTTTGCAATAAATGCATAAATCAGCCTTCCTGATTACTTTTTCACCGCACTTTCTGTTATCAAAACAAAGTTTAACATTGAGCAATAGATGCATGCAGCTGTGGGTGTTTATATAATACATTGTACCTGGAGGAATTAATAATATTAATAATTGTAATTTGTAGTAGTACTAAAGGAATCATACAAATGCACACCATTTACCCTGGAAATGTGAAAAGCATCTGTCTTACCTGATAAAGCTGTCTTGAAAAAAGCAAAAAGACAAGACACACAAAATCCTCAAGACTTGCGATAGCATTCTCTGGCTCTCCTGTCTCCCCCTCCACAAACACACAGACACTCTGCTTTGTGAAATAATGTGTAGAACAAATAATTTGAGGCAACACCAAATCCACCAAGCAGCTTGCAAAAACTAGGAAAAAAGCATCTTCTGGCTGGGTGAGGGTCAATCCTTGTGGAAAGATCTTTTTTCCCTCCACTTGATCTTCACAGGTGTAAAATCCAGGGTAATGTGTCTCTCACTTGTGGGATTCTGTGCGTGTGTGTGTGTGTGTGTGTGTGTGTTTTTAAAAGTGAGCTCCACTGCCAGCTGCTTGCTCCAGGAATTTTTACGGAATGGGATTTAAAGGGACAGCTACAGTAGGGTAGTAGACTTTCAATTGCAGACTGTGTAAGACAGAAGCAATATTGGTGAGGGGGTGGGGGGTGTGTGTGTGTGTGTGTGTGTGTGTGTGTGTGTGTGTGTGTGTGTGTGTGTGTGTGTGTGTGTGGGGGGGGTGGGGGATGGGGATGGGAAGGGGGATAATCCAAGTCCCGATATCATTCAATTGGAAAATTTAACGATCCTATCTGTGTCGAAGGTGGAACTTAATAACCTTGTTTTATTAACCAACTACTATTTATTTATTTATTTTTTCATTATTATGGTGAATGCAATTCAGGTGTCATTCAAAGCATGAATACATGGTAGATAACCAATACAATAAGGCTTAATGGTTTTGATCAGGGGTAATAAAAAAAAATGTTTTTACATTAACTTCTCTGAAATAATTGAGTTGTACAGTGTTAACTCCTTTTAGCTCATTGATAGTGTCTTATCACCTCAGGTGTTACAGTTTGAACACTTATCATTTTCAATTGGGAATATATTGTCATGCTTTTATTAGTTTCCCATATATTATGGCATAACTCTTGAAGTTACTGCAGTAAACTACAATAAATAAGTCCACAAACCCAATGGTCACATTTACCCCAACTGATCACATATAATGAAAGGGGGAGTATGTTCTACACTATATTTAGAATGTATTCATAAAAAAGACACACATATTATTATACATTATGTCAGGCTTTCTCTTTTTAATTGATTTTTTTTTTAAAAAAAGGTCATTTATTGCAGGTTTTGAAAAAAAAACAAACAAAAAAAAAAAACACAGTCTTTCTAGAAGCATTGGAACGAAAGACCCGATCATTTTCACAAAAGAACATCAATAAAAAGGCATCAGATTTGTATGGTGAAGTCATGTAAACTCTGGAAGAAGGAGTAATATATAAAGAGGGAAATCACTCACCTGCTTTCACAATCAGACTGCCATTGTCGAGTCCATTCATCTTCCATGTGGGCTCAGCGCTCTTACAGGACCGTTTGCCAGAGATAACTGAGTAAAGCTCTTTTTTTTTTTTCAAAATAGAAAATCGTTAAACACGATTAAACTGTAACATTGATTTGTTTGATCTCATAATTAGTATCATCCACTGCCCTTTCTGCACCAAAGGCATTGCATTAAAAAGACATTAGATCACATTTTAGGAATTACATAATAACAAAGCACGATATCTCTCTAACAAATACCTAACACGTGGACCACGATTGCATGGAGTTTATGGATGAGCTAGCCCAGAGCTATGCAGGCAGGGGCTTTTTGAACCAAGCCTCTGGTAGGGGTGTACAGCAGGGGCCTCCAATGTGTCACTGATGGTTTGTGTTTGTTAAAGTTCTGCACACAAACATTTACAAGATCATTCTGAACACCTCCTCAAATTCAAGTCAAGTTTAATTTTAATGACATTTTTTAATCAACATTTTTACTACCCTATGCACAATTTGAAGTGGTAAATTTGAAAGAAATATGATCATTTGAAGGGGAATAGAAATACCCAGACTTATTGATAACTTCATTTGGTCTGAAAATATATTTGTGTCTAAGTATTACCCCACACTATATTGTCTTTTTTTGATAGTATCCCATAGGAAATCCAATGGTATACTCACAGGTCGTCCATACGAATAGAAATCCAAAACTACAACTCCGAGGAGAGTTTGACTAATCACTAGTTACCAAGAGCAAGAAAAATGATTCTTAGATTCTGTTTATTCAAGTCTTCTGACTAGTTTGGCGAGAAAAACTCAGTTGGCGAGTAAAATAATCTATGATATTAGAAAATAAGGGGTTAGCACTGGGACATTTCAATAATGTGTCTAACCCACTATATACAACCCCCTTTGCTTATCTTATTATGGGCTTGTCTAATGTCTAGACATTGTCTCCTCCTCCTCCTACCCCTTTGCAGTTATAACCTTCTTTGCTTGTCTTATGAGCATTGCTGGAGAATACATCTAAATGATGGGGCGCTTGATTCACTGTAAGTCTGAAATATTAATACACAGATTTAGGACAGAGAATAGAAGGGTATGGAATGGGTTATGTAGCCATACAGTAAAACCAGTGGGATTTTTTCATGGGCCACTTTTGAGATTAACCACCTAATGGGACATGCACTGATGGGCCGAATGGTCTCCTCTAGTTTACATTTTTCTTCCTTATTTTTTATTATTTCTTTTTTTTACTGTTTCTGTACCTTTATGATGTTTGCAATAATTTTGAGATTTTTAGAGCAATTTGTCAAATCCCGTGTTTTAGGAGCTTTCCAGTGAGTTCAGGAGCTGCTATTCTGTTCTAGTTGCCATAGATAAATACTGTATAACCTAGGCTAGATCAGCCAAAGCATCTTTATAGAATCAAGAGCTAGCGCCATCTAGTGCTCCTCCACAGTGGAAAGTGTATGAGGCTTACTAAATATAAAATGGACTTAGTTGATCTAGCCTACATTATATATGCATGTCAAAGGCAGGCAACTAGTACTGAAATGCAGCTCCTGAACACCTTGTCAAAACACCTGAACACAGAGCTGTAAGAAAAAAAGCCCATACACATACTGAGTAATCACAATAGGAAGACTGATTGTCAAAATCATGACAGGGAAAAGGAACAGGAAAACAGTGTAAATTCACTTGCTCTTAACTCTCTTTTTTATAAGTGTCTGGGGGGAGTTGCCGTACATTTATCCAAACACAATGAAAATCAACACATGGTTTGTTCATACTGACAAACAAAATCAAACTCATTGTTATCTAAACAGCAGCTGGCTGATCCATTATAAAGGACCACTGTATTCAAATGAGCTCTTTCAATATCTGTGTATGATTAGGGACAATTGCAAATTGTGATGACAATGGGAAATACTTAATAGAGTAACCCAGCATATGCCCATGTATATGTATATCTATCTATCTATCTATCTATCTATCTATCTATCTATCTATCTATCTATCTATCTATCTATCTATCTATCTATATATATATGATAGATATATATAGATATATATATATATATATATATTATATATATATATATCTATATATTAGATCTATATCTATATATATCTAGATATATAGATATAGAGATATATTCTATATATATTATATATAATATATCATTAACTTCACACCCCCGGTGACACCAGCTCCCGGCTATATAGGAATTTTTAAGGAAATGTAGTCCTGCTGGTCTGGCGCAGCAGGACTTCAATTCCCAGGAGGCCATATTAGATGGCATAATTGGACAATGTGATTGTGTACTTGATTGAACAGCTGCCGTTAATTAAACAATTGGGAGCCTTTTAAAAAGGGTAAGGTCAACCTGTTGGTTGAGGAGAGTGGTCTGGAGAGTGGTCTGGAGAGTGGTCTGGAGAGTGGTCTGGAGAGTGGTCTGGAGAGTGGTCTGGAGAGTGGTCTGGAGAGTGGTCTTTTTGCAAGGTAGGACTTAAGAGTCCTGGTATTTGGAGCTGGTAAGCAGCTTAGCTGCCCGGACTGTTAGTTAGGGAAACTTGCTGTTATAGTTAGTACTCTGTTAAGGAGTTAGGCTTTTGTTTGTTTATTTTGGATGTTTTGTTGAAGCACTGTAAAAAATAAACACACAGGTACCATCCTGTTTAACTTGCATTCCGGGAAGTTTGACTTTCTTTTATGGTAGACGACAGTGTAAAAGGTCCAGAGAAGTGTGCCTCTGTATGCATGGTCAAATATAAAATGAGTTTTTGAAAAGTTTTCTTGAAAAAACATTGTTTTTACAAGTAAGTAATAGATAATACATGATACACAGAAAGGTCTATTTCTAGGCAAACACGTAGCAGCTTCACATGCTTTTTGGTTAAAGCCCAGCTAGAATACAGTAATGATAAGATGCTTCAAATTAATGCTAGTGGAGTACATTGAATTACAGGCAGCATTATTTAATTGTAATGGATTGTATTCAAAGCTATTGTAGTTTTGCCATGTTTATATTATACTGTCTTTGGTGTGCAATAGCACCATGAAATGTTAATTCGTGCTGAGAATGAGTTGTCATTTTGAAATCCGCTAGTGACTTAAGGTTTTATAATTGTGATTTAATGTTTAGGGTTATGTGTAGCATGGGTGTTCCTGGAGCATTTGTCTTTTAGACGAAGCATCACGAGCTTGCAAGGTTTTCAGGCAGGAAATCTATACTATCATTAATACAGTTCCCAGTACATTGCATTTATTCATTGGTAAAACTATAAGCCAATTACTGGCAAGTTCCCATCAACATATAAGGCATATAAACCTCCTCCCCAACCACCACCACCACCTCATTCCCAGCCTCGTTCAGAGGGGGAGAGTGTATGATGCTTCTCTGCCTGATGTATTTTGTTCACCAGGTTGAACACATCGCTTTATTATTATTAGATTTATTATTTTATTCTTCGTTTTTTTAGCAGGTGGCACCGTAATGCTTAGAAGGATGAGGCTGTGCGCCAACTATAATTAGTCTACTTCTAGTTTTTCTTCAGCCATTGTTTGAGTTAAATATTTTTTTAAGATTTTGTATTATAGTAAGGGTGGTTATTTAACACGATTGTGCTGGCTGAAACCCAATTAATCGCAAAAATACAGCTCAATGTTTTACTTTTTAAATCAATTAACAAACAGTGACACTTCCCAAACAGTGACACTTCCCAAACAGTGACACTTCCACATTCCCCTTGGCCTTTCTGTTTAATGATTTCAGGAGTCATGTTACTGTGTGTAACCCAGAATAGCCAATAACCTTGCTTATTTATATACCATATTCAAGTCCATATCTCCAAAAGTTAATGTTTCAGCTGACAGTTAGACTTCTTCAGGGAACCGTCAGTGGAGATTGCCTGTGTGCTTGCTTTGAAAAAGGCTGTCTGAGTATCAGCTAAAACATTGGCCTGGAGATTTGACTGTCCCTTTCATAGATGTTCTTTTAATAATAAAAAGGTTGTATATCGACTGCATATAACAAATCTAAAAAGCTTTAGCTTGTTGTTGTAGGCAGTGGTATTTATAGGGGCAACTTTGGGTAACAAAGGGTAACAAATTTTTTAAATAAAACAAATATGGTAATTCCAATATTGATACATATTTTGTAGAGTAATTATCTGAAAATACTTCAATTACTCATTAATATATATGAAGTAAGAAACACAAGCTCAGTTTTGATCACATGTAAAGAATGTGCTTGTCTGCTATTCAGTTGTGACAAACAGTAAATCTTTAGTAGCCCGGTGAGGCTTTGATCTAAACTTGGAAATTTGAGACATCAAGATTCCTAATCTTTATTTTAAGTATAGCAGATTGCTGAGTACTCTATTGCTCATATAAAAAGCACATTTGCTGCAAAGTGATCTTTTACAATGTTACATGTATATGGGCCTTGAGACATTTTAAACCCATATTTTTAGATGTTGGAAGAAACTATATGTATATATATATATATATATATATATATATATATACATATATATTATATATATTGGTCGGTTGCAACAACATTAATGTAAATGTAGATTGCTTTGTGATACATCTTAACCTGCCAGGACTGTAATGAGAAATAGGAGGTTATTAATAAAGCGAAACAAATGTGAGTATTAGTGCTTTGACTGCATTTAGTTGCAAATAATTCTAGAGGTGTGTACAGTAACTAAAGTGTTGTACAAGAGATATTCACATATTGACCTGACAGATTGGTATATATCACCGCAGTGCCACACAGAATCGTACATTATTGTTATTTTGTTTTTAAATTGGGGTTTTGCTCCTTGCAGTAGCGGACAGTTGGGAAATGTGTTTCTGCAAATTGAATTAATAGGTCTGTGCGGAAATTAGGCAGCACCGAGGGAAGCTTGTGGTTTGCAGACATCTTGAACTCTCTGCGAAGCAGTCTCTCTGGAATCCTGTGGTTTGTGTACATACTGACACTGCATATTTAAAAAAGACTGATTTCCAATACTACCAGATAATTGTGTGACAAAATTAAAGTACTTGCTAAACAATGGCAGAACTTTAGAATCTAGATATTTAACACAAATTATTTTTTCTTTATCAATTGCAGGTAACACACATGCATATTTCTTGAAGTACTTTGAATTTGTCTCTATTGATACTGTAAATGCACATATGGTTACATGGTAATTGCAGAAAATGTGAACAATTGTCCAAACATTTAATTGTGTAATAAAATAGCAATGTAACAGTTGTAATGTAAAAACAGTTTTTACAACACAATCAATTAAATATTATACAGTGGCCCTACAATAATACACTGACTGGGTTATGGATTAACAGAGTGTTTTGGTTGTAATACAATTCAGTTATGAAAATGTTATGACACTGGTAATCTACCATTGTGTTGCACCATTGTCAATGCCCTTGTTCTACCAGTGCCCCATAGTACAGAACCACTACATTACCACTGAAGATTCAGCTGTAGGTGTTGACGTCACTAATTAACTACTGGAGACAGCAGTAGATGACAGCTTTGCATCGTTTTGTATTTACTTGGAAGCAGATGTCCTGCATTGAACGTGATGAAAATTGTGGGTAGCTGAGATGCAAGTTCTTGTAGTGCAAAAATTAATGATCTTAATGAGTCAGGGCACACTTTTAATTGAAAAGTGATAATTTAATTGCTCCCTTTAATGAGAGGTCATTAAAGCAATATGCGATCATTAACTTAAGAGAATGAAATGGCTGTTGCTGTTTGCTTCTGGCAAAAACCCTGCCTTCTCATTTAGTTGTGCCTAATTTATTCTGCTGTGGAGTTCCTGACTTCTGTACTTCTAACACACAGGAACAACCCCCCCATTTAAATGATGCAAGACCGATTTTGTAAATTAAAAGCAACAGGGTTGAAAAGTAATTTCATTTCCGCCTGTGCTGAGCAATTGTGAGCTTCTCTCTGAGACTCTTGCTCTACTGGGTAACAACGAACATCTCTGAGACCTATTAATGACTCTTCAATGAGTGCAAGAAAAACGGCACATCTAGGGGAACTTTGCAAGTCATCATAAGTTTATAATTTCAGTTTCTATAGCATTGTCATGCAAGCATTGCACAAGAGGTAGAGTGAGCGTGTTGAGATGCATGTTTGTGTGCACCAAGTGTCTTAAGTTACATTTCTATGTGCAATAGATATTGCTGGGTGATGCATTTTGGTAACTGATAATGCTCACCCCAGCTGGGGAAATGGAGCATAGGTAAACAAGCTCTATAACTACTTGTTCAAACATATATGATTGTTTTGTACAGTGTGCTTAAGACATTCACAAGTGGGGCATGAGGATAGATTGCAGTAGAACCCAGTCCAGAAGCATTGGATTGGATCATTGTAGTTCAGAATGGCTTTGCATAATATCGGTCCATCGCATAACTAGAAAGTACTGTATAGTAGCAGCTGTAATAAATTGTTGTATAAACCTATCATGAAAAACGTTCCTGTAGAATATGAACAGATTCTTTAGCCATAAATACTTTAGTTTGAAAGCTAAATATCATGGGTGTAAATTCTGTCATTGGTGACAATTTTTTTTATTGATTTCAATACAGCACAAGTTCAATGTCTGGGAAGCCCAGCGGATGTTTAGACAGAATAAGAGAAAATTCAAACTTTCAGAACTATAGCAAGTTCAGATTCAGTGGTCAGATCAACAGCAAGATTGAATAAACATGGTTGTAAATTTCCAGCATGGATGATTTTACATTTTTTAGTAGCAATGAGATCAGGAACAGATTTTAAGAATTAGCTTCATTTTTATTGTATGAGTTCAACGTGAGACACAGCACATCCAGTGAAACAGTGTTTCTTTTGCGTGTGTGAGAATGTTCTTTTGAAGCACAAGCAGTGTTAAAGTGAGCTTTCCCATATTGCCCCACAAGTGTGCCTCAAGCCTTCCCTACAAACATGACCAAGCTGACCCGAGAAGAATTCAAAACAAAGCCTCCAGGTTGTGAAAGAATAGTGCATTTGCCCACTGTGCAGTTGTGTGTGCATTCAGTTGGAGGGATTATTTAAAACATTAACAGTTCATGAACTCAGATTTAATTGTCAACCCATGCAGTGCAATTCCTCTGTAAGTTTGTGGTCAGCCCACAACACTGGGCATTTCAATGAAAGAGTTCAGGATTTTAAAATAGATCTATATTGGCAGGGCTTTAATAAGCAAAAACAACACAAGCAAGGCAAGCAAGTGTAAAATTGTATTGACCTAAACTGTATTTACCCATGATCAACCTAACATATCCAATGACTGAGCTGCAATTTACACACAAGCATATACCTCAGCACTGCATCATAGGTGGAGGTGTTTTAAAGGATGGATAATATTTTATTTCTGTTGCTTGGTTCTGGTCATACAGTTATATCAAACACAGGTGTAGATTTAAGTGCAAAAACAGGGGTCCAATTACTGTCATGAATGGCCATGCCAATCTAGGTTTGACAGGTACAATGAAATAAATTACTTTACAATCTGGATCGAGATCTAATTGGTTCAATTAGACCACTTAAAACACACTAGGAACACAGACCATGACTGGAAGGGCCACCTTTGGCCACCCTTCATTAAATATCCTTAAATCCTTAAATACAGTTGGATGAAGCATCAGATTATGACAACGAGATTTTTTTTTTTTTAAATCTCAATAGTTTTTGTCATGTTAATGTGTTCTGCTACTAACTCTGAAGGGTACCAAACTTTTTACTCAAGTGTTTAATCCGGCTGTTTTTTTTTTTAAATACCGTAGAGCTCGCATCATTTCTTCATGATCCAGAGTCCTGTGTTCAGAGGGGAATTAAATTGTAATTTGTTTGTCTGCGGGAGAGAGATTTAAACAGACCCGCTAATTGCAGCCTTTTCCTTCATACATAACTAAGCTAAATTTAAATAAATGAAAACTGGCAACTCTCATAGATGTGATTCTTTGTGTTAAAATATCCCTTGATACAAGGATGTAAAAAAGAACACACATTCTCATTAACAGCTGAATACAATTCCAAACTGTGTTTTAAATGTGCTAATGGGTGTATGCGCTACAACTGATGATAAGCACGGATTCCAGCTGTATTGTAGACTGAGGTACAACAAAGTACTTTACATACAGATCTTTATAAAGCTGGTTAAAGCAAGCTCAGTGGGCCCAGTTAACTGATACGACAGACTTATTGACCTGCACCCAGATTTCAAGGCTTTTAAACAGTGACATTTCTATTGTACTATATTATGAGCATGAAGGTCCTTGTCATTGCAATACTGTTTTCAACATGTTTTGATTAGCCAGTGTTCAAGTTCTGTGTAAAGGTTTTTTTTTTCCTGTTCTTCAGCTGACTTGTAATTCAGAATTTATTCTACTCCACTGTCAATGGCTACTTGATCAACCCATCAATGGTCATAACAAAAGTCTTTATACAAATCAAAATTCTGTTTTATCAGTGAATATATGGATAAAGGTATGCTTAAGCCTAGATTAGATACTTGAATTCAGAGAATTGCTATCCGTGTATTAAGTTCTCAATCTTCTTAGCAATGCAGCACAATTTGGAAAATTGTCATTGGATTGAATGAAAGCAAGACAGATTACAAAATGAGATTACAAAAAAATGCACTCTGCAGCACCGAATACAAAAAAGTTATTTGATGGTGCTTTCTTGACACCAATGGTTCCTGGTGGGCTTCATGCTTGCGGTCCATCTCTTCAAAAGGGATACAAATGCTTTCAGAAAATCAGGGATGAGAATGAAGGCTTTAGTTTTATATATTAGATTTGTATTTATAAAGGGTGGGAGACTTACATAAACGGGTGTCTACTCAAAACATCTGAACAGAGGATGGTTCTGAATTCCTCTGCCAGTAAATTACTTTGAAGTGTTGGTCCTGCAGTAAGTTTTTTCAAGAACAATGAAGATACTATTGAATAATGTTGGCGTTTTATTAAAATGTTTTTGCTTTTCCATAATTTATTTTGCTATGCTGAATTCTGCTGACAAGTCTATTCAGTACTGCCACTGTTCAGATCGATTAAACAGACCCCCTAGAGCGCTTAATATATTTAAATTATTCTGTCTTCATACAGTGCCTTCACAGAGCTCAGGGTGAGGTAGTCCTTTCATCTCTTCAAGTAAGAGACATTTTCATTCCCCGACAACGAAATAAAATCAGTGTGTTGCACAGAACAGATGCTGAAACCTTCCATGTATTCAAATCTCAATCCTGTTTTTTGGGGGGGGGGTTTTCCCTAAAAAACTGCCAGGACCGTATTTACATAATCATATCCTAGATTTTCTTTTTTTAGGATCTGAGAATGAGACATTTCCATTCTACACACTTCTTCGTTCTTGGGTTCTCAAAGCTGGTAAATGTCTATTCTTCCCAGAGCAAAGATTAAATAACTTGTATTCGCTACACACTCTCAGTCGTGGAGAACTCAGAACTGTGGCTGAGACATTTGCTCTACTCCAGTATTGTCTTGGGGTTTCTCAGAATTCTTAGTTCTATCTGACTTTAAAACCAGGTCATTTTTGGTTCCCTTGTGTGCTGCCACAATTGAGTTCAAATCCCAGGCCACTGTTACTGCTGCCGGAGGCAAACCCCCCGGAACACAAATTAATAAAATAATAATACTGTAAAACACATATTCTGAGGCTTATGTAAAGCAATATTCTGTCTGAAAATACATCTAGGACAGACTACAATAACTGAGTTCAAACTTGTTTTGAAACAGATTGCTAACAAAAACGATATGTTGGCTTATCATAGAACAATCTCAGGGGATAGCTGATATCGTCAACTCACCCACTCTGGTCGTCACTTTCGTTCAAGGAACAGGCCTGAGTCAGTTAAACGTATTGACAGCCGATCTGTATACAAAGGTGGGCTAATCATAGGATGCAGAGAAAGATGTATCTGTGCAAAAAAAAAAAAACTAAATAATTTAGCAAAAATACCCCGCACAGCTATGCAAATATGATATGTGCATTAAATTTTAAATACTCTTTCACTGAATGTAAGTAGCTCTTTTCCTGTGTTTCCCTTGTGGTGCACAGGAATCTTACTTCCAGCTTCTGATGATGAGGTCTCGGACAAGTGCTGCCTGTTTTTCAAGTGCTTTCAGCTTGCAAGCTTTTGACCATTGACCTACAATAGAAAGTAATACATAGTCGCCTTGGCATCTGTCATAAGGGCCTTTTTGGCTCACTGGTGGTCCTAGTATCTTGTTGCTTTTCAATTGCCCTATTGACTTGGTCAGTGGATAGCCACATCTATATGTAGAGTATGTAGAGTGTATTTGAATGTGTAGCAGTACAGTATTGCTCTGGGGTGCAACATGAACATGATCATGATTTACTGTAAGACTAAGCTGCAGCTATAAGATGACTGTAGTGCAACAATTACACAGAATGAACAGCTAGCATTTGAGTAAGCATGTTGCAACTAATGGGTTCTGTATACTTGCTGAAAAGCAAAAACTCTGCAATATACATATCTAGCAAGACTGCTGGAGAGCAAATGAGTCTGGAGCCATCAACTTTCCAGGGACTTGGAGAGTAACTGGGGACTAAATCATTAGGGGAGGGGAAAATGTTCATTTTGACAATAACCTGTCATTTGCGCCTTCCTCTTCCTGACACGAAAAGGAAGAAAACAATTTAATGCAACAATAATCAAACAAAGCTAACTGTTTAATCCATTATCGACCTACTCATCTCTATGGCAACCGAGGGCCGTTAAAGCCCCCAGCCCTCAGTTAAATTTTTATCTGACACTTATACAAAAAAAAGCCTTTCCTGTTTTAAATCCAGGAATGGAAAAAAGTCAAAGCGGCCCTTAAATATATTTTAATAAACATTAGAAAGAATCTCAGGAGATTAGCCTCTCGAGAAAGCAGGCACCCCACATATCACATGGTGCCTGAGGAAATTAATGATCTTTGAATTCCCACTGAATATTAATATATTTAATTGTAAAAGTGATAGAAACGTTGTTAGTTTTTTCAGAATTTTCCATATTTTCATATTTTTTCATCAACAGGTTTTAACATTCTGTAAAAGCCCCATCTCAGGACCGGTTATTTATGACCTTCAGTGTTAGTATAATGACTTTTAGAGGTTATAGAGACTGCTTTGGTTTGTTCAGTTGCCAGGATTTATTAGATTTATTTCAGATAGACTGGGATGAATATCTGTTTTATAAGGAACCTAAATGTGTGCACAGATCGTAGGTGAGTGTGTGGGAGGAATATGTTTTGTGTTGTGTTGAGATATAACCTGACTCTGGTTTAAAATTGTTACAGAATTCCAGGGACCACGCTGATTACATTCCTGCTACTTCAAAGCTGCTCAACCAAAGAACAACAGAGCACTGTGTTATTTTCAAAGGACATCTACCTGGCAGGCAATACAAAAATTCTTGTTGCACTGTACACACAACAGGCTTGGCCCCATAAAAATGCTATGTTCTTTCTTAGGTTTTAGCCCACTCAAAACATAAAATATCAGTTTTGATCAGTGCATCCTTTCAATTATGGAATTTGTCTTACCCAAAAAATCTCAGCTGCCACCTTCCATTGTTATATTCCCACCCCTGAACTCTGCCTCCTGCCAGTCAAAGGAAACTATTGCATCTGAGGTCCTCCCCATTGGAAACTGTTGCCAACACAGATGTGTCAGCCATAGTGTGTAGTTCGGGCTCAGTCTTGCTAATTGTGACAGAGTGAGGTGTCCCCGCCTCCATCAGGCAGGCTGACCAGTCACGCCATGTGAAAATGTGGCTGGGTGGGTCTTAGTCTGACCTGATTGGAGGGAACTTAAAAAGCCTGAGAGAATGTGGCCAGGCTGAAGCGGGTAACTGATTGCCAATTTATCCAGGCCATATGCGGGATAGCCTTTAAAGGCTGGAGTATTTGTTTAGAATTTTTGCTTAATTCTTTATTAATTTATTAAGCAAAGAGACAAAGGATAAACAGTAAACTGTGTACACAATAAATGGTTCGTTAAACATTTACCTCAAAGTTTAGTGGAAAGCTATTTAAAACAACCACCAAAAATGGTGGTCTTTATAGAGAGATGGGCATAATAGAGACGTTCCTTTGACTGAAAGAGAGAAAGCAGCATAAAGGGCAAGCAGGACCTCATATGTAGACAGTCACAAGTGAGTTCAATGTACATTTATATTGGATTTATTTCTAAATCCTTTGATTTCTCTGTGAGATACTGTATCCTTGGATGCCTTTTCTGGCTTATCCCATACCATACAATCACAAAGCCTGCTATCTCATAGAAGGGTGCAGCCCATCCTTCAACCTTGCCCTTTTCCGACGTTACAGATGTCCTATTATAGAGGCATCTGTAACAGGGGAGTGTTTCAATGGTATAGGCGCAGGCATTAAAACCAGGGAGGTTCCAGAAACTCAGGATGAGGTCTGTAAGAAAAAGCAAGAAAATCAAGAACAAAGAGCAAATACACCGTAGGGAAACATCTTACAACCCTTTTTACATTTGACAAGAGCTGGCTTTATACAACTCGTAACAAGTGGATGCATTAAGAAGAGGACACCGCTTGTATCAGTGTCACCCCCGGCAAGATAGAGAATGCATTGCACAGCCCCCGCCAAACAATGTTAGATCACAGTTTAGATTCACATCGCCACCGCTAACAGCAATTGAAAAGACCAAGTGATCATAATGGCATGTAATAAATAATTCAGGGAAAGCTGCCTATTTTAATATGGAGAATGAAGTAGAAACTGTCTTATGTAGATAGATGTTCTGTATAAATCAGCTGCAGTGCAATGGGTCTGAATTGTGGAAACTTAATTCTTAAAAGGGGTACCTTGTGATGTTGGTGAGAGAAACACAAGAAGGCAGGGCATTATGGAGTACTCAGGGATATGTGTGTGTGTATCTCTTAGAAGGGGCAAGAAGAGGCAAGTCTCGGGTGTCATTTTGCATGCTGTGCCCCCATCTGCGGGATAAAAACAAATTGAGCATTTTTTTAAATTACTGAAGGCAGTGAAAGATCAATGGAGCCCCATTTTGTGAATTGTAGCTATTGAAAGTTATATATATATATTTTTTTTTTTTCAGTTTTGATGCAATTAAAGGCTTTAATAACATCCCACATCCTGATTGGAATTATAGGGACCAGCTAAAAAATAACTGAATTTTTGATGCTCCTTTAGACAGGTGGGGTTAATTGCAAGTCAATTAATTAGTACTTTTAACCATGTAAAACCAGCAAGAAACTGCAGCTGCTGTAGTTGCTTCAAAATAAGGTCCTTGCTGTCTGTTTTACAGACCTTTAACTTACTCAGACTTGTTTCTCTTTTACAACACTTAGCACCCTGATACAGGACCATTCACACATGTGCATGCTAAACCTGCACCTATAGCATATCTACACCACTTAAATAATGTACGGTTATCACGTTTTGAAAGCATAATGGTGAACACAGTGAATGGCAGTCACTTGTTTCCATGCATATTGATCGTGCATTGCTTAGGTAGTGTGGATAGGGCATGAGTTTTGTTCACTGGGCTCAATTAAAGAAAATAGCTTTGATATAAATAAGCAAACGAAATTCAAGCAAATAAATAAATGAAAGCAAAGCCCAGAGCCCCAGTTTCACTTTTTTTTTTTTTAATAGCAGTAAGTCTTTGGAAGGATTTGTTGCTGGCTGGCTTTTAGAGCTGTCAGGAGGCATGACTACATGTTGACAAATGTCATCATTACTGGAGGGTGCTTGGCAACAACAAATATCTGAGATGGGAGAATCTACAGTACCCACCATTCCTTTATAAATATGTGCTGTGGTATACTAACAGCAAAGTACAGTAAAGTGTCATAAAAGCAAATTACCATACACATTACAATTTTAATTACCGACTAGGGTCTTAGTCCTGAAAAAACATCGTCATGACTCTCTTTTTTACTACCTCTACAGTACACTGACCACCCATCAGTTCAGTACCAGCAAAGCCTAGTACATTCAATTCTGTCTGCAGGTCTAGCTAGCTGTTTTTTGCCAGGTGAGTGACATTGTGAAATGTATTGTTTCCTATTTATAAACAGCTGGTCAGCAAAAGGCACCCATTCCAACATAACCTGCCACCCTTAAATTATCACACGCTGACTCACCTTCACCCTGTCTCGCTTTATTATTAACCTCTGTATGGGGGCCTGGAAAATTCTACCAAACTGTACAACTTGTACTACAATGTAAAAGTTAGAGACTGTGCATCATAACCTGTGTGATAAAGACCTCTAATCCCCTGTTTCCACTGACTCATTTATACGAAACAGTACAATATATGGACATGGCACACATAGAACATTGCCTAAGCAAATACTGCATGAGAGATGAAAGCAAGGGCCTGCTTATTGGTGTCCAAGCCTAATTACCATAAAAACAAAAATCCTCTCTGTGGATCCATTCTGCTTTAACATTTTCAGATAAAAAAATTTGTAGGCGGAAGACACATTATTGCATTTAATAGCAAAAATAAATGCTAAGCTGTGTGTGTTACTATCAAACCTCGATTATGTATATGAATTAATAGGTATCCTAACAATAAATAATAAATACTATAAAACTTCAAACAATTGCCAGGTCTTAAATAATCACCTGTCTTCTATACGTGCCGGGTCTGCTTGAGAATATTGTAAATACATGTCGGAGACGTTTAATTTAAGTTTTACGGTAATCAAACCACCTTGGTTTATGAGGAAGAGTCTTTTAGGAAGGGTCTCTATGTCTTGGAACAGATCAAATCCATCAGCATTACTATTTGTGGTTGTTAATGCTTTATTCTTTTGACCTAAACCTTGTTGCACTTTATTGTTTCCTCCATATAGAAGAGCACAGCTATTTGATTGATCGACTCATACATATTTTATGTCTGTACCAGCCGAACTGAATAGTCCTTTCGCTATTCAATGCGGATCAATAGTACTATCATTTCATTTTATTTGGATTAACAGTTGTCCGTTTTTTATTCATTGCCGCTGTTTGCTAAATTGAGAAATGAAAAAGATGTATTTTTTGCACAATGTAAGGCTGAGGAACTATGGTTGCTCATGAATCTTTTTAAGTTGCTCCAGCACTGTGCTCTCTCTCTCTCTCTCTCCACAATGCACCATGGCAAAATAAAATGATTAGTGAAACAGGGATATACATGTTGTTTTATTATTTTGTGAAGTGTTTCAAAAGTGTTCCGATAATTGAAAATATACTTCAATGTTTATTTTGTTATGAACTAAAATATTGAAAAGTGTAGTTAGTGTTACGTCAATATATATATATATATATATATATATATATATATATATATATATATATATATATATATATATAGAAGCTCATAAATGTATGTTATAATGTTTCCTGTGTAACAAAGCACCTTTTGGAACAAAAAGTGCTGTCTCTATTTTGTGATCCTACAACCAGGCTGAAAGATGTTATATGCTCATATGGTAGAGTTCACAAAAGGCTAAATGAGTATCGGTGATTTTATTTTAGTGTAAAACTGATTAAATGATTTACAGATTATCGCAACAGCTATTACAATGTTCTCCTGGGGTGCCCTGTCAGTTGCTTTTCAACAAACCCATTATAGAACATGTAATAAAAATTTTGTTAGACAGAATTGTATTTTTTTTTTTTTTTTTTTTTAACATTTTCCTTTAACATAGTTCTGAGAAACAGTGTACAGTACAAGTGTAGTCTGGATAATTGTCTTACTCTGCCTCTGTTTTGGTAGAAACCTTGTCAGAACAGTTTTTTTTTTCTGTTGGAGTTATATACTGAGCCAAGAAAAAAAAAAAAAAAAGAAAAGAATTGGGAATGTAATTAAAATTGGTAAAATATGTGTCTCCATGTGCCCTACAATCATTTGGATGCATCTCCAGACTTGGCTTTCAGTGTGAATTAACTCAACAGTATATTTACATTACAAAATCCCTTAGCTTTTAACAATTCTCAAAACTTACTGGACCGTTCCCTGTAGGGCTGTATGAATCAGGTTCCTACAGTGGAACGAGATGAAATTAGCTGTCTTCTGATTGTCTGCACATCATTTTTAATCAACAAGGTACTGTAGTTTAAATTCAAATCTTAACAGTTTTAAAACTTTACACCTACACTACTGTAACTCTAGAGAAAACTATACATAAAAAGTAAAATAGGTAAAGTTTTATTAAATACCTTCATCAGTGCTATCTTTTTAAATAATAATCCTTAAAAACTATATAGAGCCTCCTGTAGATAATAAACCACACCACTACACACCAGGGATTTATTTCTTTACAGTAATTGATTAATTTGAGATAAGAAAACACTCTTACAATACTAAAACAAACTACTGTAATTAAAACAATTCAAGGAGGGAACTACATTCCTTAGAACAAGCTCTTCATCTGCTCAGCAACGAGCATAATTTGGAAAAGTCGATTTCGCCCAGTCATTCCATCGGTGGATTTGAATGAATGCGAGATCCACAATAAAAAAGCTTGTATGAAATAATTTCTGTGACTGACGACTGGAGTAGACACGGAGGTATGAAGATATGCCTCTATCGTAGTTCCTTACATTATGATTGAGTGTTTGAAGCTAGGTATAAATGAATGTAGAGAAACAAACAAACAATCAAACAAAAACAGACAGGCCATCAAGTCCTGGGATTCCACACACAGGTGGATATGCTGCTGATTCTGGGGGTGCTTATAAATAAACCCTGGTGATTCACAGGTTAGGGAGGTTGATTGTACACGCAGTCTCTGGGAGACAGTGACGGATGGGCCTCTGTTAAAACTCTCTGGCTGCTGGGAAGCGCCTCCTGCTGCTACATCCAGCCCCGTTGCCCTTTCCAGAATGCCAGAGAGAAGGTTCATAACTCAGATGCAGATTGGACAGGGAGCCAGCATCATTTAATACTCGCCGCTGCTGATAAAAGCGATGCCCTTGAGAGGTGGAGTTGACACAAACTGCTGGAGGATCGCTTAACCTCTTCCATACTCAGATCTACTTTAAACAACCTATTATCACTAATACACTCTCCACAGACTCTGCACTCGGGCCTAGAAAGACTCTCGTAGAAGGGTACAGCTTCACATTTGAGATGAGCTTCTCAAGAGTGGCTTGGCAGACTATGGAATAGCTGTTTGTAGTGGGATAATATTGCAGTCATTTTATAACTCAAGCATGAGGTTTCAGAATTTCTATATAGATTAATAGAGATAATGGAGACTTTAAAATGTGTTGCAACCCAGAAAGGTTCTTGCTGTTATGCTCCCATAATAAATCCTTAAACTAAAGACTCCCTGTTTTTTCAGTACAGGTATAGCATAAAAATATGCTTCCAAGAACAGAACAGCTCCAAAACAGATCTAGCAATTAGTGGGTTTTAATACCCTAATGAAATTACTCAATCAAAACATGTTTACCTTTCCAATGCATTTAGTCTGAATACAGCCAATGCATTTGTTTTATTGTTCAATTAAGAAACCTATATTATCTCCTTTTGTTCCAATGACTTCATAAGAAACATATCCCTTTTCTTTCATGACAACAGTACTCAGTAATACAGCACCCTTTCATTACCTCTCTTGTGCATGATTAATTGTTCAGCACTACTGTCAGTGACAAAACTTTTAACTGTCACTCTACAAACTAACAGCTATGGAAAACAGATACTAAAGAAAAACTGTAAAAAAAATAAAAGCCAGTACAACTCTCACTTCATGTAGTACAAAATGTCCAACCTTGATAAAGAAAATGCTAACACTGTACAAAAGTGATCTATATCTTCTCCAATAGTCAAGCACAGAAAGTTCCTGAAGTAAAATTGAAAGAGATACAAAACATTATAAATTGAATTAAAAAAAAAAAAAAAAAAGCATAGCCGAGTCTAGCACGCAAGCATGTTATCTCAGGGTCTTGCGGATGAATATAAATGATTATATTCCAGCTTTGCTCTCACAGGTTATTTATATCATTCCCTTCAGTGAATACTTTACCTTCCATGTGTTTCTCTCGTACATGCATGTATAACAGGGCAGAGCACCTGAAACAATATTCAAAAGACCCCGGGCCCGTCTGCATTCATGGTTATAGAGCTTTTAACCTCATCTCCCCAACAGAGGGATCAGAATAAGTACTGGCAGTGCATCACACAATACTGACCGTTATGTGTACAAGTGTACCATTGTCTCTTCAGATTGTCACCTATAACCATGCCGCATTTAATACCCTTGAAATGTTTATATATCATGATAAATGTCTGACAGTGTAGTGCAGTTTAAGGCAGAACGAAAGTGTGGTATAACATGGAGTATGACTTGCATTGCCTTTTGCTATACAGGGGCATCACAAAGGCACCCCTTGACAGCACAGCATAGCATAGCACAGCACAGCACAGCAGCACTTTCCAGAATGGCTGATTTCGGAAAGAACGACCAAAGCACCTGTCATATAATAACTAGAGCACTCCTTAAGTGTACAGTACTTTAAGAAAACTGTCTCCATAAGTAGTACAGTATGAAAATCATGACTCTTGATTTTATGTATTCACTAGATATTTTTCTCTTCATACACAATATGCCTCACGGTTATCACTTCAGCATAAGCGCATGGAAAGCTGCTGAGTTTACTTAGCACAGCATGCTTTCTAGGCCTAAAAAAATAACAGAATCAATCTAGTCTATGTGTCAGTTATCCTATCTACTGCATCAATCTTTTCTGTTTCTCCTTCACCTATTGCATGTGAAAATGTATCCTTCAACCTGTCCATCTAGGTAAATCTATGGATCCTTCATCACCTGTCTGTTTACATGTAATTCAGGTCAGCAAGTCCAGTACAGTGAATGTATTTCACACCAACCTGACAGGTTTTCATGAGTGGAAATTATACTATGATTTATATACAGGGCCCCGGAGTGAATGGCTTCTGTCTTTAAAAAGAAAACCTTCATGTGTCTTCAGCTGTTAATTCGTGTCCCTGAGGACTGCCAAGACAGAGTCCATTTCAGTTTAATTATCCTCTTCTTGATGGGCGAATGTGCAACAGTGTTGCGCTCTGAGTGGCAAGCCCCAGGAGGACGGTAATTATAGGTTGTATGTATTCTTGAAAAGGCATGAATGAATGCTATGCATGCATCCCTATGTAAATGCACTGATGCACTGAAGGAAGAATTACCGCACAGAATCAATAGCCGTACTGTAAAGTCATGCCTAAATATGATTGGGAAACTAACACAGTGAAAGTCACCTACACTCTTATCTGACATTGTGCATACCTTTTTATCAAGTAAATCTTATCCTTGCAACACACCTTTGCCTTATTAACAGTATCTGTCCAAGGTGGAATGTGGAGTAAAATACAGAAGCGTGCGGTTTAAAGATAGGATGTGGAATAGTTTTGTGAGGTATGCTAAAACACTTCACTGTTTGTGTGAGGACAGCCTGTGGTTTATTTGTATCCTGCCAGCAATTATTATCTCAGTGTTAGGACTCAGATCCCCTGCTTAAATGATTGCATGTGTAGGCAGTGCCTAAGGTGCGTTGTTTTGACAGGACAATTAAACAAAGGAAAAGGTCTAATGGGTATAGCTTATTCTAAAGCAAGTTACTTTTCTGCATTAAACAGGCACTGCTGTATTACAGATTCTGAAGAGGTGTGCACCCAGCGTTCACCCCCTACGCAAGTTCAGTTAATTACAAAATAGGTTCACTACATCATCACAGCTGAGACAAGCAGAAATACACTTGCAGCATCCCCTGCTAGTGGTATGTTAATGTGTGTAACTTGTAGGGGGTCATAATCAAAGCTGGAGATGCAGTTTTAGCTTGCATTGATGAAGGCAATAGAATAGTACTGAATGGAAAAAAATGATAAATTTAAAGAAATAAAGTAAAATAATAATAACATATTGATCAGAGAGGGATGTAAGGGAAAGTTAAATTGAAAGTAAAGAGTGAGATAGGGAACGGGGATATGGTTTTAATGGTGGTTTTAACATCACTTTTTTAATTCCAAAAGGACTGTCTGTTGTTAAATGGGCCATGATCTGTTACTTTTTCTCTTTCTTCCACCATAAGAGTCTAGGGATGACAATCATCTGTATGCCCTCCTGCCCAGATAATCCCATGTGCTCAATAGGATTAAGGTCTTGAGGGCTTGTACGTGACCGGCTTTGTGAATATGGACACTATCCTCTGCTGAAAGGCTCTGATTTCCTTATATGAAGCAAAGATTTTTTTTATAGTTCTGATCAGTGGAGCTACATGAATCACGAAAACTATGTATAATTTTTCATGGAGTAAAACTATTTTATAGGCAAAACCTAATTTAAAAAAAAAATAAAAAAACAAAAAATAAAACAGTAATTTAACTGCTTTTGCCTACAACTAAGTTGATATGTGTGTGCTTGTCACAAAGATGGTACAAAAACAGGAATCAACACAGAAGAGACACAGAGAGGTGGAGTTTGGTGAAGCTGAGTGCTTGGTTGCGATGCGACAAGCAAATGTGTCGTACGAAAACATCACATCTTGACAAAAAAAAATAAAACATGTCTGTTTGATACGAGCTGTTTACATTGCCTGCGATGCAACGGGTGACAGTGAGGTGACAGTGAAGCGATGTGAAAAAGGATTGGCATCTATTTTTGTGATTTTGTCATGTGGCAGCTAGGGAACTGACCAATCAGGAGCAGCCTTGCGCACCTTCAGTAAACAATGGCGGAAGAAAAGATAATTCTCGTAATATCAAAATACCCGGAGCTATACAATAAAGGACACAGAAATTATAAAGACACTGCAATGAAGGAGAAAAGTCAATTTCCAGGGAACTGGATATAGCTGGTGTGTATGATTTGTTTACCTTTACTGAAATAAGTATTATGAAAGGCTATTATGTATTCTACATTTTTAGTAGCTGCATAACAGGACTTTCATACGTGTGATTTTTTTTTCCAGCTGATGATACAGAGGAGAGTCTCCTATGACATTGCGTGTGCCTGTCGCAACTGGTGTGAAAGGTGGTGTCACAGCAAAAGTACCATTTTATCACAGGACAAATCGCATACGGGGACCATGACTGTTAATATTACATTTTTTGTCTGTGGAGTGCTTTGGATTATGACAACCTTCCCTGCTGAAGCAAAGATAAAGACATAAACAAAGACAATCAGAAGAGAAAGAAAGACATGTTTTCAGAGTTTTCATCAAGTGTCTGTTTAGCCCTAGATGGGGCGTGGTTTCTGCTTTGAGAAACGTCAACATTTTTCCTTGATGATCTCTTCAGATCTCTCATTCAAGGTGAATCAGTAAAAAACCTGATCATGTTTGTTTATAACTGCCCGGGTTATATCATTTTATTTCTTTGTGCAATTACGTGTAGCCAAACAAGTGCAAATTAATGATAGTATTTTGGAATTATTGCTCATTGCTGGATCTTCCAGCCATTAAGCAGCTAGCATAGCAGTTTTGCACAAAAATAAACTGCCCAGACCCTTCCTGGCTCTGAGCAGAGGTCACCTACAATATGCAAGAGTAAAATTACTCCACGAGCCCCTTTGACTAGCTTTACCCTATTACATCAGTGCTTCAGCTACCTGCCTATCCTTGGATTCCGGTTGACAAATGCAACTCAAAAGGGAGAGTCTTCGTTCTGCTTTTCCTTTAGTCAGTAAATGCATTCATCTCTTTGATATTAAACTTGCTCTTTCTGTGTGTGGCTTCACCAAAATACATCTTCACACTGAAACACACTGACACCCCAGGATGAACATTCATCTCTAATGGGTGGTTCAGCTGCCCACAAACACCTCTGTAGCTTACACAACCCAGACCAGCTAACTCCTGCAAATGGCCAAGCTTCTTGATTTGCCAGTAGGTTGAACCAAGTCCTACCACGTCACAAGATAGACATCCAATGAGCTTACATCCAAAATATCACTCTCAAGAACATCAGTTCTCCAATATCACTCCATTGCGTTACCCAGCATTATCATGCCTGAGCCTTGAAGACCAATTTGTTCCCATTTTTAAACCCCCTACCACAGTGTACATTTGAAGTCTGTTATCCCATAGCAATGCCTGCTTAGATGAAGGACTGTAGAAGCATTACAAAACATTTTTTTTTAAGAACCTATTTCTCTGTAAGAGTTTTATTTATATATATATATAAAATGCATTGCCATTTTCCAGTGATCTAAGTAGGTCACTTTGTCTGAGAGTGGGCCAGTCTTAGCATAAGTATTATCTACTATGATTTATTGTCAAAATGTAAAAAGGCTGCTCCTCCAGGGAGGTTTCCTGATGACAGTGATATCTCACTTCTTTTTCTTTCTTTCTTTTTTGTTTTGTTACTTTAATTAAACAATCCCAGCACAAGCCTCACTGGATCTGCACAGTTATTTACATCGATTCACAAGGACTCCGCCAATCTGTCTGTTTACTTCTGGGGATTGTCTACAACTTTGTTAGGGGGAATTTTTTTAATGTGAGGAAGGGAAATGAGAACAATCCCCCAGTGGACACATACGAAGAAGGAACTAAGTGATAATAAAGCATCCAAAATCTATCCACTTAACTGTAGGTCTCCAATAACTCTCAACTGCCTGACACCTAACACAAGTTCAACCCTAGGTTCCTGACTGAGACCTTTACCCATGTCATTAACAAGGGTGCTGCTCGAGAAATAGGAATCAGATTTACTGTAATTCTTCTATAATTGCACATAGCCACAAACAGTGGCACCTCTGCACACTCAGCACTCCCCGGGTGAAGAAGCTGTCAACCCGCACAGTGTATCATATAGAAAACCTAACCCTTTTTAATACTAGCTTTTAGGTACCAGAATAAGAACTAAAACTCAGTTAAATTAACTACGAGTTATCACCAAGTTATGGAATAAATAGCTGCAAATATCATTTTTGTATCTTTTTTACGCATTCTTACTATTTTAGTTCATTTACAATCATTCTGAGTAGCTCTGGGTTCTGATGCTTCAGTTTGCCTTTATCTGGCTTTGGGCTTGCTTTGGACTTATCTGGAGAATCCTACATGCCAGGAGTGAAAAGCATTCCTCATTCAATACAACGTGATCTTTCAGCTCTGCCCTCCCGACCCACCCTACATTTATACAGACAGAGAGCTGGTGAGGCTGACAGAGCAGAAATGCTCAAAGCCAGGTAAAAAACATTCTGCACCATAAATGGTCATATTTGCCCTATCTTTAGTCAATCTGCAAACTATTGAGGCAGACCCTGCATTCCAAGGTACCCCACTATAGCTCTATACTCAATATCTCAATATCTCAACGTTGAAAGTACCATACATTCCAAATATTCTAATATGAGTATGGACTATTACATTTCCTTACAGTCCTGAACTCAAAAACCCAAAATACCACTCCCAGCTTCTTTGTTCAATTTGTAACAGAAAATAACATATTATAATCAGGTCCAGTGGCTAAAGTCCAGGGCTTGAAACAAGAAGGTCACTGGTTCAAATCCCACCTCTGCCACTGACTGACTCACTGTGTGACCCTGAGGAAGTCAGTTAACCTTGTTAAGATGTTAAATCAGTGTCCTATTGTAAGTGACTCTGCATATAATGCACAGTTCACAGCCTACCTCTGTAAAAAGCTTTGTGATGGTGGTCCACTATGAAAGGCACTATATAAAGATATTGAACAAAATAAAGGACATTAATATTTATATGAGTCATTACATACTACAGAAGTGCCAACAAAGGATCAATGATAGAATCAATAGCCAGTGCTGTGGTAGAATCAATTGCAGATGCAGACATACAGTTGCAAATACCTATTGAGATCATACATAGTTAATGTATAGTTAATATACATTGTATATTATGTTTTCAAATATGAAATACAATTTTAGGGAAGCGTTTGCGCCCACAAAAATCTGTACAAATTATTATTTTTTCGGATGTTCAGACTGCACATTTATTGGGGATAGGTCAGTGAATGTACCTGAGGCTAAAATGAGCTTGTACTCATTTCTTTTCTGTGGCACCCATGTAATATCGAGAAGGTTCAATCATCACCCAAAAACATTTATTATTAATGAATTGCATAGGCCAGCTCATCTGGTATTACCTGTGTGTTCTGTCTCTTCGGTTTTAATGAGGCTATTTTAATCCCAGTAAAGCCGGTGCAAACCCATTATGTCCAAAAGATGTACAGCCGCAGTACTGGGATTAAAATAGAACCAACATTGTTCTCCACCCACACAAATTGTTCTTGACTTGCAATCCATGAGATCATTAATACTTTCTGATCTTTTCACAATTTGATCTAAGCTTGCCTTGTATAGGGTCCACACGGGGTCAAACTCATTCACTTATTGTATAGTGGAGAGGAGGATTAAAGAAACAGAGAGAGAGAGAGATCCAGAGAGCAGTTTGCTGTAGGAAAGCAGCAGCCTCTTTGCCCCCATGAATTAGGTTCAGGATCCAGGCTTCATATTCATGCACAATCTTACTACTTACTGTACATCCTTAGCATCATTGTAAATACACCCAGGTGAATGATTGAAAATATAATAGTAAACAATTACTCCTCAATGATTACTCTAATGTACTCTAGCATTGTTAAGAAATTGATAGTGCTGCATCTGGATATGTATGGCTACCACTATGTTGTGACTTGCTTGTAACACATGATATATTCTTGGTGATAATATCCATCACTGTTGTTCATCAGAGTATAATGTACTGTGTCTTTAGTTCTCCAAGTATTTCTATTTAGTAATTGGCTTTTAGCCTTGATCACAAACTGAAAAACAGTTCTGTCTCATGTAGTATTTGTTATTTTTTTATTTCATATTCAACCCTTAGCGGTCCATTTATTCAGTGCTTGTCAGGCGCGTCAGGTCCAATTTATTTTCACATGCGCTGTTTATTTTACACATGCTGTTTAAAATGTATTTTTTTCAGAGTAAAACAGGTTTACAAGGCATTGAATCACAAAAGGACCCTCAATACTGTATCTCCAGCCAAGCCCCACCCCATGTTCGCTGTATTTTTCACATACCTCTTTATAGACGTGCATACTGATAAATCCTCTCCTGATCACTTGTTTTATCACCAAACTCCTCAATAATGTGATCCAACTCATTATTTTATTACTAAAATATCTCAAAAAGCTTTGCAAATGTCTGTGATATTCTTTGGCGCTGAATGCAGAAGCAGCTACCTCCCTTGTTTGTGTCCATGTTATCTCTGTGGTGCAGGGGCTATCTGTATTGCTCAGATATGACCCCTTTTTTTCGGCTTCATTCAGCTTCTATTGGTTTCACTCGGTCATTCAAAGGTGCTTTAAGTCTTTTTGATGATGTCGGACCTGGTCTGACATCGGACCGCAAAGGGTTAAGAAATAGTAAGATTTGGCCATGGTTCATGGTTACTATGAATACAATCCATACCATTGCACTCCAGTCGTGCATAGGAGTGAAAACTTTTAAGAAAAAATTTGGAGGCGTCTATGCAAGAAGGTGGAATAATATGGCCTCTGAGTGGCTCAGAGAACACAGTGCAATAAGGAGGATCAAAGTATATGGCTTTTTATTCTGCTTGCATCATGACCTTCTTTAATCTCTAGGCTTAAGAAAAAAAAAATATTGTGACACAGAGCAATACAGCCCCCATTAGTGTCTAAATCTCAGAAGAATGGGCGACCTGGCCAGGTTGTTAATGTCAAAACGCCAAAGCCAACGAAATGGACTGGATTATCAGTAGCCCTTGGGAGCATCCATTAAAAAGAGAAATGAAAATACCATTATTTTAAAAATGGATCACCGGGTTGACAGCCTGTAGTGCTTGGAAGAAGAACAATTTGGAATAAAGGTGTGGGGTGTGGATCTTATTATTGTTTGAACTGGTGGTAGGACCTGTGTCATATTTGTTTATTATCTGATCCGGAAAATCTCATTAAGAAGGATTCAAATGTTGAGTTTTTGTATTGAAGAGAAGGGGATGATTAAGTAAGAAAGGACAGGTAAAGGATTAACCAGTAGGCTCCAGCAGTGTTAATTTCAAGTGCAGAACAGTATGCCACAGGAGAGGTAAGCCGTTAAATGAGAAAGCTCCATTTACCATGGCCTTTTTTTTTCAAAGTGCAGGGTATTTATTTTTTATTTGGTCAGGTTCAGGGGTCATTTAATAACCTTCAATTAAAGTTTTAATTTGAATCAAAATGACAGTGAATGAATAACTTCTAGTAAAAGTAACATGCTGTGCATTACAATGAGCAAAACATAAATTAAACACCTCTTGGATGTATTGTCTATTTCCCCCTGACCAGTTCTCCCAGTAGATATTGACAAAGACATCTCTCTTAGGAATATTTATTTAATTTTACAGCCAACCTGTCAGATAAGTGGCTTTTATCCATGGATTGGGAAGGTTGTGAGGTTGGTCCTTGGGCAGCACTAGCGTAGCCAAGGTGTGGCCGAATGTGGCTGTTGCCTCGGTCGCCATGTCCGGATTGGGTCATGCAATTTTTTTTTTGCCAGGTGGTTATTCTTATTTACTGGACATAGGCTACCAACCTGCCAAACAGTTACCATAAAATAAGAAAATACTGGTAATAGAATGAGCTGGCTTCACAGTTATATTTGGACACCCCCCCGCCCCCCCCACAAGACTGTGTTTTAACCTTGAAATGACCACATTGAAATACCTGAGGCATCTCTGTTTTCAGAAGTCGTAGCAGCACGTCACACCTAGACCAAAGATTCTCCATTTTCGGTCACTTGCAAAATGAAGCTCTGTGCTGCTGCTGGAAGATTTCTTTACAATAGCGTGAAAAGAGAACAGAAACCACAGCACCCCAATTTAATTGAAAACACCATCACTGAAATTATTGATAGAGAGCGATTTTATTGTTTTATTTGTGTTTAGATTTGCCTAAATGTTAAATCTAGTTAAGAGATTTAAGATTTAAGTAAAATATTTAGTTATGTTAAATATTATTAAGGGATTTAATATTTAGTTAAATATTTAGCTGCATGTTAAATCTTGTAACTAGATTTATACATTATATCTGAATATACACATTTTAAAAAATATATTTATTTTCACAACATTTATAAATCTAAGGAAGAAATACAAGATTTAAGTTAAATCTGGGGAAAAAAAATACAAGATTTAAGTTAAATCTGGAAGACGTGAAAATATTAACGTTTTTTTTTACACATGGCACCCTATACATTTGAGATGCAATAATCTCTAATTTAATATCTAAACATTATAGTAAAGGAAATGTTTCATACAATTAAATAGGGAAGTGTGTGTACAACTGAAACATAACAGGAATAAGAAGACTGTATTAATACAGTCCAAATATGTTGCGCACGTGGCAATGTATTTATTCAAAATAGTAAAGCATGCATTGAACAGCCTCAATGAAAACTTATACGTAGCACTGTATACAAAAAGGTTTTTTGGCAGTATTAATATTTTTATTTTCTTTGTCAAACACATCATTTTCAACCGATCCACCTCATGAAAAGATGCTGTTTTAAATTTACCTAAAGACCACTGAGTAACACAGGACAAGTTTTGTGGTTTAAGGCAAGATGGAACTACCGGAGAATGAGGTGAATCTGTGATCTGAATAACTGTGCGATATTTGTACTCTCAAACCAAGCCTGTTAAACAAAAACAACAAAAGAATGGGTGCCATCTTTTATGCATTCTATTGTTTGTTGCTTGTGTTGTTCCCCCAAGAACGTGATATTGTGAGGCAAATGAAATTCGAATTTTGAGTCTGGTCTGCTCTAATCTGAAAAGGTAAGCATTAGCATAACAGGCATTCCGGCACGACACTGAATTATTTCATTAACCTCGGTCATCATGCAAAACAACACTGTAGCAGCTCAAATCATCTCGGAATATTTATTAATATTTGATGATAACAATTTGGAAATGGTGTTAACTGATGCTTGTTTTGCTCAATCAGAATAAATAAGCTTTAGATAAATGAGATAGTATCTGAACAAAAAAGCAATTGCCCCTATGCATTAACTTGTCCGAGTCCACTCCAGAGATCCAAACCTGAATGCTAATCTCCTATAGTCCAAAGCCAAGATTCTATGAGTTCATTTTTCATTTCATTTTGAAGTTCAGAATTGCATGTCAGTTAATTGTCACATAGAAAAAATGCGCTTTGCAAATCAGCTATTTCTGCCAATTTAAATGGAAGTTTAAACAAGAATGCATTGTTGCATTGTTAAAACATGTAAAACATTCCATCGTGGTTTGGTAGGATTCATCTGACAAGATGTAACTGAAAGTAAATCACTGCACAGGAAATCTCTTTCATTTCTGATGTCCTGGAAGACCGTACTGTGATGTTGGAGGAAGGCTCTATGCTCAATTGGATTCCTACTGTTGCCCTTATAGTTCAATGCTGTTCAAAACCTTATGCACTACCACATTTCTGACAGAACTCCCAAATGTGCTTTAATGTCAGACTTTAGTTTCTACATTCTTAGAAATAGTTTGCTTTTACTTCTTTCAGTTCTCTTGCTGAATTCCTACCTTTGTTCATAGAATACCTGCTGTTAATACTGCTTGAATTGTGTGCATCCTGTTGTTGGCATCTTTGGGAAAAACCTTCTGAGACCCAACCAATAACAAGATGTCAGTCATCTTCTTTGGAGTTGCTTTGTAAAGAAGACTATTTCATTTATACAGTGCAGTTTTGGTCAACTGATCTGTACATTTTCAGTAATATATGTATTGTAAATATTGATTAGGTTTAGGATAGGGTTGTTTAACATGGGTCATTTTAAATAATAATAAAAAATATATACTTGTAAATCAATTATAAGAGTGTCATGGAACTTTTCAGGTCCGCAACTAAAAGAGCCAACTGCACCAGGTGTTCAGAGATATAAAGCTTTATTAGTTTGCGCAAACGAGAACAGCTCAACACATCAGTGTTAGGAAGCCCAAGCAGTGTTCTGCCATACAGAGTTAGCATACAGTAATTATACCTTTACAGAGAGACAGGGTAGTTTCCCTTTCAACCAATAAGCTGGAGCCAACTCAGTTGGGGGAACAACAACAGAGGGGACAGGTATTTACGAGGTAAGACAATAGAGATCAACCGATAAACTGGAGCCAGCAGGTCAGGGTAATTAACAGATAAGCTGGAGCCAGCTCAGTTGTCGCACCATCCACAGTTTGGTTTTCAGTGACATGTACCTGCAGTTCAATACATTTCATAAACTCAAATTGTTTTAAAACATATAACTCGGTGAATAATGGTAGTACAGGGTAGCAACAAACAGGTACAGGAATGGTTCTATGCAAATATTCCCCTACAAGAGACATAATTAATGGGAGTGGTTTACTAATTAAGACAATGCAATCCATCTGATCAGAACCTGTCTGGATACTTTTAGATACTAACCAGTTAAAAGAGAAATGTAACTTTTTCTCATGAAATCACATACTGAATGGCCATCTTCCACAAGCTGACATCTCCATGGTTATTTTTAAAACCATTTAGGCTGCAGTTGGGATAAAGCCATTGTGCGAATTGGACAGAGACATTTTCAGGCCTTCCATGTCAGGAATGCATATTGGCAGATGGATTAACTGTTGATACTGGACATCAAGAGGCCAAGAAATAGTGTCAAAAGCATGAGATTCAAGTCATACTGTATAAAGTGGCTCTGTTCTCTGGAATTTCTAATGGCTCTTTGTTAAAGTTGTGGGTACAGTACAGTACATGGTCATTTGAGAGTTCAATATTCCTGGATGTTAGAGTTTGGCTTTCAAGCAATAGAATGAAATATATAGTGAAAAGAATAAAAAAAGATCAATGGAAGAGAGAAGGAAAAGGATAACATATTTATTGGTAAGACTATCTTAATTTGAAGCAATTACTCTGTAATTGCTCTTTGATTATACTAGAGTGTCCCTGTGCATATGTAGTAGAACAGAAAATGTTGCTGAGGGCTGTCAGCAATACAAAGTTAAATCATTATCTAATCCACAGTATTGTTAAAAAGAAAATAATAAAGGGAGAGGAAGAAAATGAACAAACAAAACAAGAGCCAAATAAAAAATAAGGATGATGCTGAGAAAGCTGTTCATTTCAAAGTAGTGTTTTTCTTTGCTAAGTGGACGGTGCATCAAGTCTTTTACCAATAAATCTGGGGCTTTTTTTGTGGCTAACGCATCACATAGACAGGGCTGAATTTAGAAAACAAATTGGAATTGGATTCAGCTGGACACACTGACTTGCAAACACTTATTACAGCAGCGTGAGCTGACTGGGGGAGATGCCAGCTCCCATGTGCATGCCTTCCCTGCTTTATGAAATTCTTCCTGACAGAACTAATGGCTCCAAATACTGAGCCTTATTCTGCCATCTCTACGGAATCCGATCATGTCAAGTGGGGAGGGATTTCAATGATACGCTGTGCCAAGAAAATGGAATCGAAGTACAGTCCCCAGTACCAGAAACGATTGGCACTCGGAGAATTAACTATTGTACCAATAATATGGCCATCCTCCCAGGTGAGGGCTAAGCTACAACTGAGTGTAGGATCTGGGTCTTAGTGTAACAGGTAGTTTTGTGTGGTGCACTGCCATTGTCAGATAATATGTTCAACCTCAATATTTGTTCCCCTAGGAACAAAGAATAGTCCCCGCTAGGAACCATTATTCAGGAATATTAGTTCCCATTCTGAATATTAGGATAAATCGCAACCAATATTAATTTACGCCATTAATAATTCTGACCCCTATCGGTGAGATGAGGTTAAAAGTTCTATAACCACACATTCGGGTGAGTCTATCTCTTTTACAAATATGTTAAGGCGCGGTCTGACGAACCAACCCCACTGCAAGCGAGCATCCTCCATGTTACACAAGTGCACTACACTGTTGGCTTGAGTCAGGATTCATCTGTGAGGAGGATTTCAGTTTTGATCGTTGGTCACAGTGTTGTACTGTGAAATTATCAATACTTCAAACGAGACATTGCTGTTGATTTGGACAAGTCTGCTGTAGCATTTCATACTAGGGTGCGCGGTATTTATAGCAGCAGAGATGCAATGAATCAGTCTATTGTAATCTGGTATTGAAGTGGTTCCACTGTAAGGTAAGGTGCTTCAGCAGTCAGGTAAGAACACTCATTAACACCACTTTAGAAAAAGAAATGAGACCGTGAAGAAAATAGCTTTAGGGAAGAAAGGAGGACAGACTATGAGAAGAAAAAGGTAAATGTAAATGGTATATGTATTTCCAGACAGGTGGAGGGTTGGATTAGTTCAGTCCGGGCAATCTGTTCTCGGTTGGGGAATGCCCGCGGCTCTCTCAGTCTCCCTCTGTCTTGCACTTTGATTAAAGGAAAAATGAACTGCTCTCGGCTGTCTGACAGCATCCTGCAGAGAAATTGGAAAGAAAGTTTATATAAGAAGTTTATATATTACAAGAAATGTTATCTAAGAGCATGAACCTAAAACACTAACCCTAGCCTAAACAAACTTGTGGGGTCTTGCAGATTGTCTTAATACTTGCTGCAAAAGATGTGAACACGATTGTCTGTTTTATAACTTCAGTTTTTACCAAGGATGCTAGCTTCCTGTGTATTTTTCAATCTTCAATTAACTTCTACAATATCCTAATTGTTTTTGCAATTTTGATGGCGCAAAGCTGACTTTGATTGATTGAGTTCATGCACATGTGTTTGTGGAATTCAGTATTAATCTCTTGTTTATTTCATTTATCTTAATGATCCAATACTGGGCAAAGAGGAGAAGTGCTGGGCATGAGATGGCAATCCATCAGTCCATACACAAGCTTGTCATTTTGATACCTGACAGACCATTACGATGAACAGACTGTTCTTTCTGTTTACCTCTAGGGATTGTCTACAACTTTGTTAGGGGAATTTCTTTTTGAATGTGAGGAAGGGAAATGAGAACGATCATGAGGTATAGAAAGCATTTATAACAGATTAAACTATATCAAGTGTTCACAAAGCATTTTCATTTAACACTTCAAATGAGTATTCAATTCATGAATAAGTGACATGTGAATGATGATATATTGCTTAAAATTGTTATGCAAATATAAAAACCCATAATTGAATTTTAATCAATGTCACATATAAAATGATGCTATATAAATCTCAGGATCAGTTCCAGATGCATGTCATATTGAACATTAAAAATTCCTCATGTTCCCTTATAAAGAAACTATAATAAGGTTGGATGTGTTGTGTATAGCTTCTTGCATTCAGTAAACAGATTTACATAAATACAATGTGTTCTTTTCACCAAGGAGAATTCTTATCTCTAATATATTTTTAATTACAAACAAACAAAACATGAACAAATAAAAGGTTTAAAGAAACACACTTCCTAAACAAAACACGCACCCAAGCACAGCTATTGAGGTGCCTAATTAACTAATTGGTTTGGTGTTTAATCAATTTAAGAAAATTATGGTTATGCTCAGGAAAAAGAAAATCCAATAATTCTTCATTAACTCCAGCAAGTATTTGATTGAAGAAATAATTTAATCAATTCTCTCTTCAATATGTATTGAGTGCCAACAGTTAATAATTCATTAACAGGTCTTTAAGTAACAGTAATAATACAATTTGTTAATTGATTAAATATCTTCAGAAATGAATTGGCTTGTTGAAAATTGGAAATTGTGAGAGTTGATGTTGGACAGATCCAGGTTTTTTTTTTAAAGCTGTGCACTTGTGTGGAAAAGCCTGGTCCACTCTGGGGTTATATTCCAGGCTATGGTTTATTTGGTGCTGGGTAACAGATCAAAAAGCATGATCAAAATGTTTTCCCCTCATGTTTGGGTGTTCTGATTAAACCATTGAGGTTTAAAAGTCATGTTTAAGATCCTGTTGTATTTGCAGATACTGTATAAGGTTATGTAAGGCTATGTTTGGTATAGATTCTCTGATTTGGATGCTTCACTCTAGTGATGTTATTCTAGCGGTCACTTTTGTGTTTTTAGCAAGCCCAGAATCCACACTACACAAATTCAAGTCAAAAGCTGATAAATATAATGTATTACCTAAGTCCCTGGATGCAGGCAGGACATGGTGCTTGAGTGCACTTTGTATCTCAAAAGGATGAATTGAGAACAGGCAAAGGCAATGTGCTCCATCTGCACTGAGGGACTGGGGTAATGTAAGATTTATGTTGGGGTAATGTAGGATTTATATTGGGGTAATGTAACAGTTATCACCATGCCTTTTTCTTACACTTTATTTTGATACATATTTGTCCATTTGTGACAATATTTATAATTTCAATTGCAGTGCAAGACTGCTGCTTCTCCGTGACCCGACGCTTTTACTCGGCTGTGAAGATACATTATGGATGCATCATTGATTCCTGAGACTCAATGTGTGAAGCATGTGAGCGAGCAAGCTGGATCAGCTATATAAACACTTTTGGTGTAACCTACATGCTCTTTAAAGGTATCACTGTAAAGTACCGGTTGATAGTCTCGTAATTCTGTGTGAGAAGCAGCAGGTCAATTCTTTGGGTTTAGAATGTGTTTTCTCAGCATTTGACACTTGTCTAGTTCAAAGGCAAAAGCTTTTGAAATAAATATTACACAGGCACAGGGACGGGGGACCAGTCAGGTTCTGTAATGTACTGCCATTTGAGATTTGGACCTCTCTCTGTAGGTAAGACAAGGTAACAACCTCTAGTTATAACAGCCTTTGCATATATCATATAACTGTTAACTGTGCCATTCTTTTTATTAAGAACTTTGCTGGATTATGAAGGTTTCCAGTGTTCCAGTGGCAAAAGTGAAGAATCGTGTGTCGGACTATTGCCACTGGTGATTAGATTTGAACTCAGGCTTCCAGGGCTGAAAGGCTACCCACTGTGCCTGACCTCTTCCTGGGCTTAATTTAGGTCTGTACCAGCTTGGAAGAGCTTAAAATAATTTTTCACTGGCAAAACCAAATTACAAGCTAACCATTTCTGTATTTTACCATGAGCCTATGGCATCACCTTTTGTCACCAGCTCAGCAGATATTGAAACTAATTAGAAGATATATTTTTAATAATACTATGGCAAACATCATATTGGTTTCAGGTTTTTCTTGCACATTAAAAAATTGAGTTGTGAAACAGGTTTCTGCAATGCCAGTAGATGGTCCTAAAAGAACAACAGTAAATCAATTGAAAAACAAACTCTTCTGTGCTAGTTGTTAATTAAAAAAAAACACGGAAAGGCGGTCCCTGAGTGGCTCGCCTCATCAGCTCACCTGCTGGCCAGACACCCAGTGAGCCCAGATCGGACACGAGCAGGGTTTGCCATTGTCCTCTACGGGCCGGTAGCTCGCTGATCTCTGCTCAAGAGTTCCATGGGTTTAAAAGAGGAAGCTGGCTTGTTTGTGGGATTGGAGGACACCCACTGAACCTTTGGATCTCCTGAGCTGTGTGGGGCATTGGTGCGGTGAGGGGAAAAAACAATTGGATACAAAAAGATTACAAAAAACAAAAACAAAAAACAAACACAAGACCACTGGGGAAACACGTGCCTAGCTATAATAAATATGGAAAAGGTCTCTGTCTATTGTCTTGATGAATAATCTATATTCACAGATGTACGGCAGAGCACCTCCAATTATTCTTATCTAAACATAGAATAAATAGAACATGGTTGTCACAAAAGCTAAATTTTTACTACCAACACTAATTAAGCAATAAACACAGGATACATCAAGTGTACAAGTAAATTCAATGGAGGGAGAGTGTTGTCTAGACATACAAAACCTATTATTTGATAACAGATTATTATTATTATTATTATTATTATTATTATTATTATTATTATTATTATTATTATTATTACTTTTATTGTTTAATTTAGAGTGCCCAATTATTTTTTTCCCTGACCGCAGCAATTCCCCACACAGCTCAGGGGAATTGAAGGTTGAGTGGGCGTACTTCGATCCCATGTCAAAGCCAGTTTCCTCTTTTACACCCAGGAACTTGACTGCAGATGTAAGGCAGCTATCGGCCTCTGGAGGACAAGGCCAGCCCTGCAGGTGTCACCTGATCTCACAAGGCGCCTGGCCGATAGGATCCGTTGTATCGTGATGAGGAGAAACAGTCCCTGCCAGTTTTGCCTTCCTAATATGATTCTTCTTCTGGAATCCCCAGCGAAGACCGGCAACTTCACACAGCCCGGACTCAAAACTGCACGACTGTGCTTTTACCAGGTGAGCCACTCACGGACACCCGGATGGCTTATATCTTTGGTATGGCATTTGAACCCATGAGCAGGCTTCTAAGCTATTGCTTGAACCGCCTCTTTATAACCAGAATTAACTACACATGTTAATCTGTTTTGGGTTCATTGTAGATATTTAAAATATGACCACATTCATTTGGGATTTAGTCATTTTATTTATCCACTATCAAGCCAAAGCAAATGGGGCAAATTTCTAGATCCTAGCATATACAACAACAGCACCCGCACCAGGATTATTATTACATTGCTGCTAAATTAACTGAGTTATAAGAGATGGATATGGGGATCCAGAACATGCAGCTTTTCACCCTCACATGTACAGTAATTTTCTGCTCCAGGAGAGGGGAATAATGTTATTGCCACAGCACTGACTTATCTAACAGAATTATCTTTGGGGTCCAGTGATGTCATGACTCATACCAGTAACGATTGATGAGCTAGAGACCAGAAAAAAACAACCTACTTCACCAGCTTAAAACAAGTTTTCAACCTGAACAACAAGGCTTTTGAACCAGAGCTGATCCTTCTCCGTTTGTTTTCCCTCTTAAAAGAATTATGCATGAATCACGGCTGACTGACACTCTTCTCTGCAGATATCTTCAACATTTCCATTGAGCTTGATGGTGGTAAACACTTTAAAATCAATAATAATATCAATTATTTAACCAAACAGAAAGCCATACAAGTACTGAATAATTAAACTTAATTTAAAACACCTCTTTTTAAAAACATGCCGACCCTTCTCTTTTTGATGCGATTTATTCATTCAGTTTAGCTCCAGCATTTATATGTGTTTGCTTTGTGTGAAGGATTCTGCTTCGATGCCTAATTAGTAAAACAAAAGGATCAGTATGTGAAGGTCATTCTACTTGAGATGCAAAACACAGGAAATGTATTGACTCTTAAATTTAGCCAAGGTTTTCTAAACAAAAGATTTCTTGCCAGATTTACTTGGCTTCTCCACCGTATTATCTTCAGACATTTCATTTTGCAAAACTAATAAAGAAACAACTTGGACAAATGAGAGTCATTAAATTACAGTTAAATTAAAAGTTGTATATTTCAGTCAACTTAATATTTTTTCTTTTCTTTCGCACTAATATATACTAATATTCAACCAAGATGCGCGCTTGAAAAAAAATATTGACTGAAGGAAACTCTATGGGGGAAACCCTTCATCTGCTAAAAATAAAACAAGCCATGGGCAGGAAATAAAATGTGCAGTGATTTAGCATCCCTTTATTAATATAGCTTGCCAATGATTTATTACTCGTTAGTTGATATGTCTTCATTTTCATGGCCGTGGTTGTTTATGTTTAATGAATCTGTCCATATGCTTGATACTGATGTTATAACACATCAGCAACGACAAAAAAATAAATAGTACTCCGTTTGCCATGACGCTAGAACAGTCT